>NC_137921.1:5148669-5153669 GCF_963457725.1 Sprattus sprattus | reverse complement strand
ATGGACGGAAGCGTGCTGTCAGTCATTCTGCTCGGAGAACCCCCTGAGAACCCCTTGAGAACCTCCGGAAAACCCCCGGAGAACAACTCAGAAATGACAGAATATCCCAGATGTTAAAGCGTTTTGGATTGACATTAGTAAGCTAACTTTTTACAAAGGCATGCAGAAATCCTGCATACACCACCAAAAGCCTATTTGGCACTGATGATGGCTTGCTAACATGCTCACTGCTGTCTTTTGTCTTTTGTTGTGCTGTGAGAAGCTTCTCTTACATTTTCACAAGGCCTTACAGCCCGGGAGCACAGAACTACACGTTGCACATCCTGGATGGACAGTGGGAACGACACATGTCATTTTCTGTCATATCATGATCACATACCAATCTAAATGAATTTGAAGATGATTCCAAAACTAGTTGCCTATGAAAACATCCCTCAAAAATTGCTGTATAGTGTTGCTTTAAATAGATGTCTCAACCAAGTCATCACAAAGTTTGATTTCTCATTCATGGCCAGATATATCTTCAAAGTAGTAATGTTCATGTCATTAACAGAGGTCCTGTAAATGACTTGCAAATGTATGTAAATTAAATTGCAGCTACTCCAACACACACATCTTTATTCTTCAAATGAATGTAGAGAGCTGGAAAAGAGAAGATGTGTATCAGATGTGTTTGATCAATTTTAATCTGCAATCATTATGTCTTTGATAATCTGATTTGTTTTAGTCTGCTCGAGTTGAAGACATGCAAACAGATTGAATTCATTACGAGCCATAACAGACCATCTTCTGCTCTGCTGTTCCTTCAACCCTCCACTCAAAGATCATCTGAGTTCACTGATTTGTGTTATGTTTAAAAGGTTTACATCTAAGGATTTATTTATCTAACGCCCGGCAAATTCAACTACATGAACATAATAACTGTCTTGTTCAAATTGTTCTACACATTCAGAGAAGGCGCTTATACGAGTGACTTTCTGAGCTGTGCTCCACATTAAAGTTCACATCAAACACTACACACACACACACACACACACACACACACACACACACACACACACACACACACTCCCCCTTTTACCCCCTGGCTCAGCAACTGTGAGGCCATCTGTTCGAGGAGAAGTGCCTCTGGCTCTCCCTAAGCCCCATGCTGCCATCAGAGCTGAGCTCACAACCAACCAGCCGTCAGAGCGGAAACCAGCTGACCAACCAGGCGACAGAGAGGAGAACAGCTGACCAACCAGGCGACAGAGAGGAGATCAGCTGACCAACCAGGGGACAGAGAGGAGACCAGCTGACCAACCAGCCGTCAGAGAGAAAACCAGCTGACCAACCAGGCGACAGAGAGGAGATCAGCTGACCAACCAGGCGTCAGAGAGGAGACCAGCTGACCAACCAGCCGTCAGAGAGGAAACCAGCTGACCAACCAGGCAACAGAGAGGAAACCAACTGACCAACCAGTCGTCTGAGAGGAAACCAGCTGACCAACCAGGCAACAGAGAGGAAACCAGCTGACCAACCAGGCGACAGAGAGGAGACCAGCTGACCAACCAGGCATCAGAGAGGAGACCAGCTGACCAACCAGGCGTCAGAGAGGGAACCAGCTGACAAACTAGGCATCACAGAGAAAACCAACCAATCAGCTGACAAGCCGGCTATCAGAGAGGAAACCAGGCAACCAGTGAACCAATCAGGCGTCAAAAACCAACCAACAGGGCCTACCGATTGACCAGCTGACCAACTAGGTCTCGGAAAGGACACCAACCAAACAGTCAACCAACCACAACTCAGAGAGGAAAATAACTGACCAGCCAGCCTCCAGTATGATCGACCGGTTGACAAGCCAATCAATAAGGTCTTGAAGACCAACCAATCTTCCAGCCAGCCAACCGAGAAACCAATAAATAAACTGACCAGCCAACCAAGAAACCAATAAATGTACCGACCAGCCAACCAGCGAAGCCACAGAGACTAAACCAACCAACCGAGGCTGACCAGCTAACTACACAAGCCTCAGTGAAGACTAACCAGCCAACTAACCGTGCCTTGCAGGGGAAATCATCCGGCTGACTGACCAACCAACCAACCGTGCCAACAGTACTTCATCTGCTGCTGCTGCTGATGCTGATGCTGATGCTGCTGATGCTGATGGTGATGGTGATGCTGATTGTGACCAGCTCCACCCTTCTGCCCCTCACCTGCTGAAGAGCCTCCAAGCAGCCTCTAACCATCCCCAGCTACTCCGTTGCCATGGCAATCACCCGGTTCAAGGACTCTTCTTCAGACTCTCGGGGGGGTGGCACACCGATGGTGACTCACCAAAGGTAATAACCAAGGCTCTCCACAATCACACCGTGCTTCACAGCCCACCTACCCAATATCACAATAGTCAATACTACCTGTCTTATATAATGAGAAAACTCTAATAATGATTCATGTGGATGTTCTCTGGTTTCGTGCAGCATTCTGCAATGTTCTCTGTGAGCTCTTGTGTGGGTCTGGATGTCTGTTGTGTGCAAAGCTGTTGTGACAGCCGGGTTTTCTACCATGTCAAGCAGAAGGAGACAGCTTAGCTCACAGCACAGTATGACTGCCTCCGGTTTTTCATCCACTTTACAAAGGGGTTCACTTTACAAAGCAGAGAATCCAGGTGCTTTCTCTGTATATCTACACACCACATCCACCTCCAGTGGTTTGATCAACACTGGTGGCCCTTGGGGCTTAGGCAGCGTATCTGCACCTTAATAATGTGCCTGAGACAGACACACATCTGCCCCTCTATAATGAGACACACAAACACATCTGCCCCTCTATAATGAGACACAGACACACAAACACATCTGCCCCTCTATAATGAGACACAGACACACATCTGCCCCTCTATAATGAGACACAGACACACATCTGCCCCTCTATAATGAGACACAGACACACATCTGCCCCTCTATAATGAGACACAGAAACACATCTGCCCCTCTATAATGAGACACAGACACACATCTGCCCCTCTATAATGAGACACAGAAACACATCTGCCCCTCTATAATGAGACACAGACACAGACACACATCTGCACCTCTATAATGAGACACAGACACAGACACACATCTGCCCCTCTATAATGAGACACAGACACAGACACACATCTGCCCCTCTATAATGAGACACAGACACAGACACACATCTGCCCCTCTATAATGAGACACAGACACAGAGACACATCTGCCCCTCTATAATGAGACACAGACACAGACACACATCTGCCCCTCTATAATGAGACAAAGACACACATCTGCCCCTCTATAATGAGACACAGACACACATCTGCCCCTCTATAATGAGACACAGACACACATCTGCCCCTCTATAATGAGACACAGACACACATCTGCCCCTCTATAATGAGACACAGACACAGAAACACATCTGCCCCTCTATAATGAGACACAGACACAGAAACACATCTGCCCCTCTATAATGAGACACAGACACACATCTGCCCCTCTATAATGAGACACAGAAACACATCTGCCCCTCTATAATGAGACACAGAAACTAGCTGCTCTTCATCTGCCCCTCTATAATGAGACACAGACACAGACACACATCTGCCCCTCTATAATGAGACACAGACACACATCTGCCCCTCTATAATGAGACACAGACACAGAAACACATCTGCCCCTCTATAATGAGACACAGACACAGAAACACATCTGCCCCTCTATAATGAGACACAGACACACATCTGCCCCTCTATAATGAGACACAGAAACTAGCTGCTCTTCATCTGCCCCTCTATAATGAGACACAGACACAGACACACATCTGCCCCTCTATAATGAGACACAGACACACATCTGCCCCTCTATAATGAGACACAGACACACATCTGCACCTCTATAATGAGACACAGAAACACAGAAACTAGCTGCTCTTCATCTGCACCTCTATAATGAGACACAGACACAGACACACATCTGCCCCTCTATAATGAGACACAGACACACATCTGCCCCTCTATAATGAGACACAGACACAGACACACATCTGCCCTCTATAATGAGACACAGACACACATCTGCCCCTCTGTAATGAGACACAGACACAGGAACACATCTGCCCCTCTATAATGAGACACAGACACAGAAACACATCTGCCCCTCTATAATGAGGACACAGACACACATCTGCCCCTCTATAATGAGACACAGACACACATCTGCCCCTCTATAATGAGACACAGACACAGACACACATCTGCCCCTCTATAATGAGACACAGACACAGGAACACACCTGCCCTCTATAATGAGACACAGACACAGAAACACACCTGCCCTCTATAATGAGACACAGACACAGACACACATCTGCCCCTCTATAATGAGACACAGACACAGAAACACACCTGCCCCTCTATAATGAGACACAGACACAGACACACATCTGCCCCTCTATAATGAGACACAGACACAGGAAACACACCTGCCCCTCTATAATGAGACACAGACACACATCTGCACCTCTATAGTGTGCCTGGGAGACACAGAAACTAGCTGCTCTTCGCTGCTGAAGTGAATCTTGGCCATGTGGAAAATGTCTGTGGCTGAAGTGTGCTCACATTTTGGTATGTAAATGTCATCATTACTGGACTGTTGGACTTCACACAGATATTCCTTCACACACGAGCCACTTTCAGACAAGAAACTCCGGATAATGCCCAGAGAACAAGGAGAACAAGGAGAACAACGCCGGGAGAACAAGGGGAATAAGGCCGGAAGAACAAGGGGAACAAGGCCGGGAGAATATCCCATCAGAACATGTAATAGCTCCAGAATGGCTTGTCGGAGCTCCTGGTACTCTATTCTCCCAGTTCAGCTACAGGAAGAAAGAATGAACTACATACTAAATATGAGCTTCATCAAACTGAAACACCACCAATATAAATGCCTTCACAAGTTTTAAGAGTTCTAAAAACAGACTCTGTGCGTGTGTGTG
>NC_137921.1:5063669-5143669 GCF_963457725.1 Sprattus sprattus | reverse complement strand
CATTGTCATTCAGTCAAGTTTTTACCAGTTAAAGAGCGCTGAGTCTCATCAAGGCTGTGGCAACCAGCTCTGTAAAAAGGTCAAAGTTGAGGCGGGATGCATAAATACAGCTGACACTTGAACTGAGTGGATCATTAGATAGTCATAAGAGAAATCAGCTTATGGGTTCTGACAGTCCACCCAGAACGGCAATATTCCCATATGTCCTGCCAGTTCATTATCATAAAGGAATTTCTCAGTGCTGACACTTAAAATTGTCAGTTGTGGTTAATCCTCAGGCTTCATCGCGAGAGATAAATCAAAGTAATTACTAATTTCAACAAAAGCATCCAGTAGCCCTGTAGCTCCAGTCTAATGTCAGTGAGACTTGAGACTTTCTACATCCCCTCAAGGGTTTAATCATTTAAACATCTGGAGTGCTGACGCACTGTTATTACCTTGAATGTCTTCTCCTCTGGAAAAAAAAATATTAAAGACTCAAGACTAAAAGGCCCTAAATCAATCAGATTTCTCCCATGTGATACGGCACTCTCTTCTTAATGGATCGGGCTCAGGAGAATTCCAGCATCTCAATTGAATTTGCGGGTTTAATTAATGATCACTTTCGCGGAGGCAAAGCGCTTGGTACATCAGCCAACAGCTTCTGACGACCTGTGGACGAACCGAATGTTCTTGGAATCTCTGAGGACTGCCGCAATGACAGTGCATTTCGGAACACCTGAGTGTGCTCAACAATCTGACAATGACAGTCCATTTCAGAAGACGTGCGTTCAACAATCTGACCATTCTGTCGAAAGGCCCTGCAATTATCCACCCTTCAGCACAGCAGTGAATCTGAGAATGGTTATTGTATTGGACTGTGGGCATTGGTACAGCCTTCTGGGCTATCAGTGATGTCTAGAATCATTTTATAAATGTACAGTAACAAGGGCTGCTTGGTGGTACTAAGTGTTCTTAATAGTTTATCACAATATGCGGAGGGAAACCTATAGTAGCAAGTACTGTTACTCTGCTGAACCTAATTTTAGTTAAGTTAAGAATTTCAGTTTAAGAAATCAGTTGCCTTGGGATGGATCATAGCAGCAACTGGTTAATTGAGTCATGAGTGGAAGGATATATGGAACGTTGCCCAAACTGGTTCGCTTTTCTATACCAAATCTACACAACCAATGATGGATTTCAGGCCAACTGTTACTGTAACTGAAACAGAACGTTATATCATCTGAACTGAACTGGCCAGCCTCTTGTTTTAGTATGTTCTTGCATAAGCACAGTTGCAGGTCTATGTGGAACCTGTTGTGCACTATACAACTGTGCCTCAAAGCGAGCTGTCCAAATATATATAGCTGTCTTTCAAAGAGAAGTTTCTCTTATGGAGAATATGGGATCATAGACTACAGTAATTATACTCATATATGACATTTACCCATACATGTGACATTTTCAAAACATATAGCAGTAACAACCATAACAAGAGCAGGAGGATATTAGCAGGCCAGGTACACAATTAGTCATTTGAATAATATCCTTTAAAAACAGGTTGTTTTATCAGTATGGTAGGATAGATGGCCAGAGAACTCAAAACACAAAAGCTACTTGCAAAATGTCTCAAGCTGGTTCCTTTGCCTGTAAAAGTAGGGCTACAGATCAGTAATAACCGATCCATTCAAAATATTGACCAAGTACCGCTGCAAGTGCGCAGTCGCAAGCCGGAATGAGCTAGGTGGGCAAAAAGCACGAGACAAACGTTTCCAAAACCTTATGTAGCCTTCGCTCCCACGCTGTTCCACATTATATAGGCATATATTATAAAGCAACGTGTTACCTATTTATTTATTTTTTTACGATGAACACAGTAGACTTTGGAAATAGAGCAGTGGGCCACATCTCATTGAAGCTATGGACTGTGTACAACAACAAGCCATCAGAACGGCGGACTGGGGATGTGTGGTGTCATTTCAGAAGGTTATTTTCAGATATTTGCGTCTGCACTGATTAAGATAGCGGCAATTACAAAACCCTGTAAAAGGGAATACTGGTTATAAATAGCGTTAATTGACTCGCCCTGGGAAATCATCCACACACATGCTGCTTAATGTTGTTAAACGTAGGACATATGATACAATATTTATGCAAATTCTGTACATTTCGTGGTGGCATATGCGTCATTATTCCATTCAATTGTCTGGGCTGTATTCCCGGCTACATTTCTGGCTTTAAATGCAGACGCGCGTTATCCTTGTTGGCCGAATCTACGGTGGGCTAGAATTACATGGGGTAGATGATTTGGGGTTTGGTTTGGACACTCAAGCTAAAGCATTTATTAAAACGCCTGTTCTGATGGAATCTCCAAACAATAAAACATTGCATTCGCTTACCTGTGCTGTGCGAGAGATCGATGCAAGACTCGGTGAGGATGTTCGGGTCACTTTGAGACCTGCATCGCTGCAGCATGCATTGCTCCATTTCATCCGAGGCAGCCATGGGGGGTAGCCTATCGTTCTAGAAATATGAATAAAATATTGAAGAAAACCCCGTCGGAGGCAACCAAGGTCAGCACCACCGACTAGCAGCGAAGCGAATACTGGGCTACTCGGTCTGACAGCCGCCTTCAGCATCCAGCGCGCGTGAGGGGGGAGTAAATCCTACAGTGTGTTTTGAGCGTGCATGTGTGCACGCGCGTGCCTCTGTGGGAGGGTGACGTGGATGTGTGTATCCGGGCAGTGAAAGCGGACGGTGGTACTCAGTGGATGTAGACCACGTCGGTAGACTAGGCTATATTTGTGCCCACCGTTGACAATTTGTTGCAATCCAGTGAGGTTAATATCACGGTTTCAATATATATCGTCCTCCATTGATTAAATAGCCTATAGCGCGTCACTCTGTCAGACAGCAACAATCATTGGGCTTATCACAACCTCGTCACAAGTGTGCCATGATCAGCATCCCCTTCGTAGCCTGGTCGGCGACAAAGTAGGCGGAGGATGCGATAAAGCAGAAAATGTCTGAATATAAATGCGGGTGGCAAATCGGATTTTATGAAGTCTATAGGCCTAGCCTAACCATTTCCGCCAGGATCAAAACTGAATCATTATGGAAAAGCTTCCATGCCACCTTATGTGTAGGCCTATGCTTTGTTTATGTGGTCCTGGACTCACTAGTGACTGCAAATTGTTCCCATAAAATGTAATAATATATTCAGGGTCAAATTCAAACAGTTTGTAATGAAATCAATTAGCCGCCATTGACAATATGGGCGTTATCCACCTTTGGGGATATCAAACACAGTGTGTAGCCCACAACAATTGTAAACAACAAAACGTTAAAACTGGATAAGGAAAAGGACGCTGGAGCAATCTGTTTATTTTTGTATTTTTTTGTATTTAAGCACCAGTCAATTAAAAGGTGAAGGTAGACAATCTGGATGATAACAGCCTACAGAAAAACATAATATAAATGTATACAACTTAACAAAAAGAGAACCCTGATTTGAATGGTGGACATTCTACGTCGAAAACACTCATTTAAGCCAAGCTTAGACATGACTGCAAATGCAAGCTCTGTGAATCCTCTTCATTCAGTCTGCAATTCATATCATGCGCAGTCACTGCACAGAGGTGATGGTTTCAACCGATACACATGCTGGCTCGGTATTGGCCAAATCAGATCCACGTGACACGGAAGTGCTGTTGCCTTCACCACAGCAAGTGTTGAAGATGGCACCTCGCAGCTCTATTGCCTTTCTTCTAGCCTTTGCTGCTGCTCTGTGTAGTTTGCAACTTTGCGAAGTTTCCGACGATCTTGTCCAGACACAGAGCGAACCTGAACCCTTTACCGAGCCCAATCAAGTTCCTGTTGATGGGACGTTAGAGAAACCGGGCGAGGTGCCTCCCATCGCCTCCTACAGTGATCCCATTGAGGAGTCGCACGATGACAAACAGTGGCAAGCTACGGAAGAAGAGGCAATCGCCAAACCCGAACCAGACGAGGAGATTGCACCTCTTTCGAATTTCAAAGACGACTTTAAAGAAGAGCTAGTGATCAGGCCGTTGCATTCGGGGGACATCTACGCAAGCTTTCAGTTTCGCACTCTCTGGGATACAGATTTTCTCCAAGGCAAAAGAGGTAGGCCTATGCGATTCCCTTGTCAGGTAGCAAGCTAACTCGCTAGCTATGTTGTTTCATCTTTTTTTCATCTGAGTTGTTCAGTTTTATTTTTAACAACTAAGCCCCCATTTCGATTAAGGTATTTAATCGTTGTCAATTTAGTGGCTGCATAATTTAGGCTGTTTTTTGGTCTTGATGTCTACGATCTACCCCTGTAACATGCCAGACTCCCTGTAAGCATCTTTATTGACTTTATTTATACTTTAACCCCACATTATCAGACTCCGTTTATTTATTGGCTTTAACAAGTTGCCTTTTCTTTGCTTTGTCTCTCCAGTTTCCCACTATCATCTCTTCCCGAAGTCTCTGGGCCAGGTCATATCCAAGTTCTCTGTGCGAGAGCTCCATATCTCTTTCACCCAGGGCTACTGGAGGACCATGCAGTGGGGACAGCCTTACCTGCCCTCTCCTCCGGGGGCAGAACTCTGGGTGTGGTTTCAGGACACGGTCACTGAGTAAGTACTGTTTTATTTGATTTGTTTGTTGTGGTGGTCCTAAGAGATGTCAATAACCTGGTGTAACAATAAATACTGTTTTTTTCAAGAAATGGAAAACGACATAGAAAGAAAAAGAAGTGCGGGACTTGCACTTGAGCAGTGACAGTCCCGCACTTCTTTTTCTTTCTATGTCGTTTTCTATTTCTTGAAAAAAAAAAAAACAGTACTTATTGTTACACCAGGTTTTATTGCTCTTAGCTTGATTGTTCTCTCCCTTGTACGTCGCTTTGGACAAAAGCGTCTGCTAAATGACTAAATGTAAATGTAAATGCAATAAGAGGAAAGTAGCCGCACACAATTGAAATATCTGCATGCGAAACACCACTTTGCAGTATTTTGTTAGCAATAATGTTATAACAAATGTCAAATCTATTTCTTGTAAGTGGTAAGCTTTGGTCTGCTTGTTGGTTATCCAGTGTTGATGGTGCCTGGAAAGAACTGACCAATGTCCTGTCAGGGATTTTCTGTGCCTCGTTGAATTTCATCGACTCGACCAACACTGTACATCCCAGCGCCTCTTTTAAACCTCTAGGTCTCGGGAATGGTGAGTAGGTTTCCATACAGCATTACCCGAAGTTTCCCTGTAGCTCTTTTGCTCTGTACAAAAGCACTGTTTTTCCCCTTCTATTTTGAAACTGACATATAGGCAGATATGACCTAAATTAATATCACATCAATTTCACAGATTTGCCTTGTTGATGATAAATAATATGTGTCCTTGGGGCAGAAAGTGTCTGACCAATATTGTGATCTTTTAAATACATTTTGGTTGGTAAGAGGTTAGAAATTACGGTTTCAGCCCATTTTTATTCTTACTGACGTGTTGATTTTATAATGCAACAAATCACACACTGTAATATAGTGCCTCAGTCAAAGAATTGCATCTTGCCCTTGTGTACGCAGATACAGATCCTCGCTTCCTCCGCTATGCGATGCTGCCTCGTGAGATTGTCTGCACGGAGAATCTCACACCCTGGAAGAAGCTTCTTCCATGCGGCACCAAGGTACTTAAATGGAGAATAAAAATTGGGGAATGTTTTACATCTGTTACACATTTTTTTGTAAATCATTTCTATATTTAGTAATTTCCATTGACTGCTTCAAGGTGGGAGGTACAGTATGGCTGTATTGTGGGGTTGCAGTGATTCAAGTCAAAAGTAAATTGCAGGAATATTTGTGCAAACTGATTTATAACGTTCTCACAGGTGCACAGGGAAAGTGTTTAGCCCCCAAATTTTCTTTTTTCAATACTGAAAGGAGTCGTATCATCACTGAGACCTGATCTTACTTTCACAAATAACCTCCTTTTTAAGGGCTTTTTAGATGCGTCCGGCATCTCTATAAGAGGGTATGTCCGTCCGTCTGTCGGTCGGTCGGTCTGTCTGAAACGCATTCTTTCAATTGTAATTCCCTCCTGTGTCCACAAGGTGGCAGAGTTGAGTTGACGCATCTTGTTGTCCGCTCGGACTTGTTGTATGGTGCTGCCCGCTGTGTTCAATGCCATTCTGATGTAAAACTTTCACCCTCTGGATAGAAACAGAAACCTCCAAACCTGGTATAATAATTTGATAATGGTGGTATCGGGTTTCAGTCAGTATGGTAGTCCAGCTTTATTAACTGGTGATGGAAAATTGTTAGTTTATTTCTTACTGTCATTTGGGTACTCCTTAAAGCCAGATGTACATACAAAATGTTGACTTAAAAAATTGTATCAGTCAGGTGTTCCCTATAAGACTAGCCTAGTTTTTTCCTCCATCAGCTGATTCACGTTCCTTTGATGCTGTGTCTTACATGCGTCATGGCAACGAGTGTCAGATTGTTCTATTGTGTTCCTGTTCTTCAGGCTGGTCTGGCGGTTTTGATGAAGTCAGAAAAGCTTTTCCACAGCAGCTTCCACTCCGAGGCAGTGCACATCCGCCCAGTGTGTCAGGTGAGGTACCAGCCAAATACTCCCACACACTGCACATCCCCCCCGTGTGTCAAATACTCCCACGCAGTGCACATCCCCCCCATGTGTCAGATACTCTCACGCAGTGCACATCCACCCCATGTGTGTCAGATACTCCCACGCAGTGCACATCCACCCCATGTGTGTCAGATACTCCCACGCAGTGCACATCCACCCCATGTGTGTCAGATACTCCCACGCAGTGCACATCCACCCCATGTGTGTCAGATACTCCCACGCAGTGCACATCCACCCCATGTGTGTCAGATACTCCCACGCAGTGCACATCTGGCCCATGTGTGTCAGATACTCCCACGCAGTGCACATCCACCATGTGTGTCAGATACTCTCACGCAGTGCACATCCGCCCTGTGTGTCAGATACTCCCACACACTGCACATCCGCCCTGTGTGTCAGATACTCCCACGCAGTGCACATCCACCATGTGTGTCAGATACTCCCACACACTGCACATCCCCCATGTGTGTCAGATACTCCCACGCAGTGCACATCTGGCCCATGTGCCAGGTGAGATACCAGTCAGATACTCCCACACGCTGGAATTGGCACTTTGTCCACATGTATTCATTTAGCGCATGCTTTTATCCAAAGCAGCTTGCAGCTCAGTGTCAACATGCATTTTCAGCAGCCTGTGTGGTCTCTGGGTCTCCAACCCATGGCCCTGGTGTAGTTAGCACCAGGAGTTAGCACCAGGAGCACAGTATCAAATCAGTTTGACATCACCTGAATGCCTTTGTACCTGTGTGCGCGCTAATAGGGTTTGGTTTGCAGGACGTTGACTGTAAGGCGTAAGAGTAGCGACAGGAGCACAGAATCAAATTAGTTTGACATCATCTGCATGCCTATGTACCTGTGTGCACGCTAATAGTGTTTGGTCGCCTGCATGCCTTTGTTCCTGTGTGTGTGCGCTAATAGTGTTTGGTTTGCAGGACGTTGACTGTAAGGCCCCATCATGGGAGCTGAGACAGACGCTGAACGTGGTGTTTGACGTGCACACCTCAGGACAAGGGAAAAAAGGTGAGCATAAGATGATAATAAGCAAACTGAACCCACACTACACACACACATACAGTACGTGCATGCATATATAACGTAAATCCTCAAATTGTGGCCGGGGTCTTTCATTTACTCAGCGCACAGGCCTTTTTTTGGGACAGGCTTGTATAAGGGGCATGCCTTTATTTCTAACTTATTATATGGCTCTTCAGAATGTTCCAAAAAGTTCTGTTGATTTGAAAGGGGCACCCCAACGTTTGCAGGTCTGTAATTTAATTACCACTGCAAAAAGTTAATGGTCGCTGTCATTGGCAACGGGTTTTGTGCTTCTAATTCACATCTTTCATATCGTTCCTCAAGTAGTCCGGTCATTGAACAGGGTGGAAAGTAACTTGTAACTTGAAGTCAGCAAGTAATGGGTTGCTACGCAACACCTGGAACTTTAAGGTCCTGTTAGCCTGAAGAACTTTTTTTTCTTAGCGGAAATCACGAAACGGCCTGTATTCGGGGCTCAGCCTTTATTTGTCTGTATCGACCACGGCCCGGCTACTATCTGAAGCCCAGCCTCTAATTAAATCCTGGTGTTTATTTGAGGTACATACATACGTCTCTGTGTGTGTGTGTGTCTCTCTCTCTCTCCCTCTCTTTGTCTATGTATATATATATATCCTTTATTGAATCAGAATCAGAATCAGTTTTTATTGGCCAAGTTAGTTTGCACAAACAAGGAATTCGTCTTGGTGCAGTGGCTCTCAAAGTGGAGAGTCCAGGAAGAGCATGCTATGCAGTATGTGTATGACGGTTATACAGTAAGGGTGAACTAAATAAATATATATATAAATTGTTTGAATGTGGTTCTCTGTCTTGTCCCTCAGAGTGGTCCCTGTTCAAGATGTTCTCCCGCACGTTGACAGAAGCCTGCCCTCTTGCGTCCTCAAGTAAAGTCTACGTGGATGTGACCGATAACCCTCAGGTCAGAACACTTTTCTGTCTTCTTAACCTTTTCCTGTGTGTGTGCGCATTATGACCTCCACCACGGAGGTTATGTTTTCACCCCTGTCCGTTTGTTGGTTGGTGGGTTGGTTGGTTTGTTAGCAGGATTACACATCCTACTGGCCTGTTGCCCTTAACACCTGGTGGTAAGGGTTAGGATACACACACACACACACACACACACACACACACACACACACACATCCTACTGGCCCGTTGTCCATAACACCTGGTGGTAAGGTGTAGCATGGAGGAAGGAAGAACCCATTACATTTTGAAGCGTGTTGTCTCACGGGGCACTTGCACCGGATTTATGACACACGATTTTAGTTTCCCTTTTGCAAGCGTTGTGAGACGTGGCATTAGTTAAGCTTTAGTTAACGGGGCAATATATGGCATTAATGGGAACTGTAGGGCCTTGGCGGAGGTATGAAGTCTACTCAGTGGCATTCTCTCACTTAGTAGGAAAGCTTGATTTCTGTACTGCTCAACCTACAATTCTCTTCTCATCACCATTGTTTTGCATGTGGTTGATATGACCTTGTTTGGCCCACAGGGGGAGCTGTTTGAGCTGCTACCAGCCTCTCCACTTCTTTCCCAAGCGGTGGTGCTTGGAGACAGGAGGACCTACTCCGTGTATGACCTGACCAATAAAGACACCTTTGGGAGCACTCGGTCTCTTAACCTGCTGGTGCGCTGGAAAGCAGACAGTGGTGAGTGTGACCTGCTGCACACGCGAATATCTGTGCTTGGAGAGCCTCACGGGGTCCATTGGGTTATATGTTAGTCCGTAAAGGCTGCATGCTATTCTTTTAGCTTCTTGGTATCGCTATAGAATTCCTGTTTTTTGTGAATAAAACTGTTAGCTCGTAAGTGTTGGAATTGACTGTGTTAACGTTGTTCTCTAGCTGCCATCTCAAACACATATAGGCATAAACCCTTCCACTGAGGGCATAACTACTCCTTTAAAGCAACACTATGCAACAATTTGACACTTTTTGGGGTCTGGTTTTATAGGCCAGGTTTTGGAACAGAACTCCATATTGCTCCTTTAAACATTTACATTTTTCACCTTTTCATTTGATAATTTGCATCCTTTCTCCGGTCCATTGAGGGAACAACACTTCAGTGTGAAAGCTTCTCCACGACTTCTCCCTCTCACGTGTGTCTGTCTTTGCCCCGCCCCGTTGTCCCTTTGCCCCGCCCATTTGCCCCAGGTGAGATGGTGCGTCCGCTTCTGCACAGCGAGCGCTACGTGGCCGGCTTCGGCCTGCAGACGGGGGAGATCCACACGCTCATCTATAACTACCACCCGTACCGGGCCTTCCCTGTGCTTCTGCTGGAGACGGTGCCCTGGTACCTGCGCCTGTACATCCACACGCTGACCGTCACCAGCAAGGGCAAGGAGAACAAGCCCAGTGAGTGTCTGCTGTCATTCAATCAATTGTATTGTTATGGCGCTATATAAATACAATTGAATTGAATTGAATTGAATTGAATTCACAGCTTTAAGGAATGTGACTAAGAATTGTAAGGGATTATTTCCCTCTTACTTTCCACTAGACGTTATAATGAGCGTTACCACCAATATTGTTGTACTACTGTTGTTAAACAGTACTAAAACATATGTTACATCTGCATTACTTTCCCTTGAGTTGTGTGCAAAACACACTTGAATGCAGGTTAGGTTAAATGGAATACAGAACGTTACTGCAATATTAAAAGGATGTTGTAATCAATACCAGAGACAGAAGGGGTCCCCCATTTGTGAGGGAACGGGAAAAATCACTTAAAATTTCAATAAAAACTCACAGATTTCAGTGTCAAAGCTGTATTCTGTGTATAAAGGGCGCCAACAGCTGTTCATTTCTGGTCCGCTCTCAAGGTTACATTCACTACCAGCCATCTAAGGACCGGCTCCGGCCACACCTCCTGGAGATGATGGTGCAGCTGCCGCCCAACTCTGTGACCGAGGTCACCGTGCAGTTTGAAAGGGCCCTGCTCAAGTGGACGGAGTACACACCGGATCCCAACCATGGCTTCTACGTAGGGTAAGATTCGTCTCCCAGGACTAACGTTTTTTTTAAAAAACATTTTTTAAAGATTTGTTTTGGGGATTTTTATGCCTTTAATTGACAGAGCAGTGAAGATTGTGACAGGAAATGAGAGGGAGAAGAAATGAGAATGGACAAGAGAGATGACATCGGGCCTGATTCGAACCCGTGACCTCCTTGAGCTTCAGCTAACAGCTGAATGTTGTCGGGGCTACTGTTTGAGCCACAGGGCCCCCCCTGAAGTTTTATATATGCTGAATGTTTCTGATAAAGTGGTGTTTAACATGAACCCAACTGTCTGAACAGAACTAGAGCATCCCTCTCTCCCTCTGTGTGAGGAGCCAACGAGGGGCTGTGCTTACTGAAGTGGAGTCTTTTAGTCTGTGCAGAGGCCATTAAATATGTCTAAATGAAAATGAAATAGGTCAGCGTGTCTCTAACCTGAGTCAAGGTTACCCAGTAGAGGAAGGGGGAGAGAACATGTTGTTGAGATGGGAAACATATGCCGACGTGGGAGTAATGTGTCATTGTGACGTTGGCTGATTATCAATATGCAGCCAATGTCCCATTGGGACGTGGGCTGATTATCAACATAGAATCTATTCTCTTGAAGAAATCTAATTAAGATTTCCAGTAAAAGGAGGTTTTTGGCAAGAGGTGATGACCAATCTTCTAAAGAGGGTTGTTGTTATGTGAGAGATGTAGCCCATTACAATGGAGATGTTAAAGAGAATGTATACGCAATGTATATGTGTGGTTCTTTCTGTTTTGGGTTAAAACGATGATGTAGGGCTGTTAATCTTTTGCACTGTTCATAACCCGACCAGAGGTATGCTGTCATAAACTAATGATGCCTTAAGTCTCACTCATTTGGGTTCATGTTTTAATCTTGTGTGGGACACTAGATGGCGCTCCATCTTAATTGGGCTCACACAATATAGGTGTGGAAGTTCATGCAGGTATCAGGTGTTGCTTGACGGAGGGGGAGCACACGTACATTTTTGACCGCTTCATTTGTATTAACAAAGGTCTGTTACATGTAAATAAGATGCAAGTTTGTATGTATGGACATGCTTATGGATTGGATCTTAAAAAGTTTGCATAACCAAGAATGAGAACGCAAAATTGGAACGTTATTCTAGATCTAACAAGCGCGTCAATCAAGTGCTCAGTCGGCAATCCCACTGGGCTTTAAGTGTAGACTAAGCCCATACAAGTGGAATTACCATAACACCGAATTAATGCAGTTTTATGACGATGTATGGTTCATAACTAACTTTTAGACTTTGATGTTATTAACAATTTGTACAAAGTAGATGGGTTTAATTGGACAGTTAATTTGTTAAATTTGTTTTAATTTGTTTTGTTCCGTAGGTCTTCGGTAATCAGTGCCCTTGTGCCAAGTATGGTAGCCATGGATACCAACAACAGCCAGGAGCAACCTCTCTTCAGCAGCTTGTGAGTGCACAGCACAGCACAGCACAGCACACTTCAACACACGTCCTTTATGACTAATCTGCACTTCTCTCACTGCAGGTTCAGTGTTTACATTTAGTCATTTAGCAGACGCTTTTGTCCAAAGTGACGTACAACAGTGAAGCTACGCGCAATAGAACCTGGTGTAACAATAAAAAGTACTCGACATAAGAAATATAAAAAAAGTTTATAGTTTATACTTTGTGTGTTTTCACAGCTTCCCCTGCAAAGAGGAGTCCAGCTTTTTCGTCCGCATCTACACCGAGCCCTTGTTGGTCAACCTGCCCACGCCGGACTTCAGCATGCCCTACAACGTCATCTGCCTCACCTGCACCGTCGTTGCCGTGGGCTACGGCTCCTTCTACAACCTCCTGACGCGCACCTTCCAGGTGGAGGAGCCCAGTCCGGGCTTGGCCAAGCGCCTGGCCAACGTCATCCGCAGGTGGAGGGGTGTCCCGGCGCTCTGATCAGTCGGGGGCCAAAAGCAACATCAGTTTCCCCTCGCAAGTATGCAGCGCAGAGCCGGGGGCCGGGGGCCTGGGGCCTGGACGCCCTGCTGCTAAACTCCGTGATTAATGACAGAAGAACCTTGAGGAGCTGAAACCGCACGCTGGGTGTTTTTTGGAGGAATATAAGCACGGGATTGTGGAGAATGTAGGATTTTGTTGAGAACTTTCAACGGTAACGGGTAAAGATGTCTGGCCTGCTGTGGGAGTGGTTTATGCCTTGTTTTGATGCACTATTGTTTGTTTGGTACAGACATGGCACGTTTTTTTTTTATCTGGTGGAAATTCTGGAAGCACGGGCAAAACATATGAGCCGTCCATGGTGATCTCCATGGTGACACTCACACGCACACACACACACACACCAAACACACACACACACACAAACACATGCACGCACGCACACACGCACGCACACACACACACACACACACACACACACACACACACACACACACACAGAGATCACTCCAGACACTCACATGGACAGTTCATTACTGATGATGTGTGCTAGATGCCTGCCATCAAATAGTGCTTGACTACTTATGAAATATGTTCCACACAAGTTCGCACTGTTTTTTTTAGTTTGTCTAAGATGGAAATGAGTGAATAGATGTATTTGTTTATATTGTATTTAGCTGCCGTTCTTTAAAAATGAAATGACCCTTCTTATTTATTTGCGTTAACATCCACTAAGGACTAAGGAAGCGGAGGTGACGAACACTTTAACGCCTCTCAGTCTGCTGTGACACAGCAGGTGGACTCCTCAACTCTGTCTGCAAGGAACGTTATGTACTCTGACCTTACTCATGATCCTCTTAACATCCCCTAAAAGGCTTTGTATAACTTTTAACAGTCTTAAAAAAACAACAAACTATAACCAGGCTTAAAATATACAGTTCAGTTTGAATAAGCAAACACGGCAATTTAATGTTTAGTTTTAGTTTTGTCTGGCGTTTAAAATCATTTATTTTGGGAGTGAAGTACCCATTCGTGGAAAGATTTGGCAGTGACTGGTTGGATGATGTTATAGTCTGGCTATTCAGTCTTAATTCATACCCTTTTCTACCACAGACTTAGCAACCAGCTTGTCTTAAACCTCTTGTTTTGTTTTGTTGAAAGCTTTGCAAAGTGAGAGAGCACAAATTAAAGGGAAAGACAAGATTGTTTGTTTTAATCTGAATGCTTGACTGATCTCCGTTATTGAGTCTGGATTCCTGCTCAGCGCTGCCTTCATCTCACGTCTCGGCCCCGCACTAGAATAGCTCTCAGGGGAGGCTGGAGGAGGTTCTCGCATCTCCTTGATTTCTCTGTCAACGAGCCCAGCCTCGTTCCAGCCTCGCTCCAGCCTCACTCCAGCCAAGCTCCAGGAGGGGACTCCAGACAGAGCTCTCTTTCATCGCCAGGCAAATTTTACTGCACGTGTTTTGGCACCCAAGCGTGGAAAATGGGTGTTTGCATTCCAAAACGCTGATGGCTGTTTCCGGCAACTCAGCCCCGTTACCCTCTCGGGGACACAGGAGTTCCCAGAGGGCAATGGGGCTCCGGGGCGGTTCTGGACTGGATCCATGCTAGATCAGGGCCGGATCCAGTCAGAGCTGCGGTCTGGGTAGTTGGGTGTGCTTAATAGCTAAGCATGGATTAGATTGGTGGGCGGGTGAGTAAGCCCCTGTGTTTTGAGGTTTTTTTACTAAAGAGGTATGCAGATAAACATCAGATATTGCCTCTGGGGCCAGACTCCTTTCCCTTGCACCAACTCAGTAGCCCCTATGATTTAGTCCAAAGAAAATAGCAGTGTGATTTACACAATATAAATCCATACTCCTTTACTGAAAAGAAGACAAGGAAAACAGCAATAATACAACAACAAAAATCACAACATTCCCATGGAAGGTTATTTTTATGATTGCCTGCATGTAAAAACAAAACTCAAGTATAAAATGTTGAGGTCTCAGCTCCTGTGGTAGCGCCATTGTCCAATCAGCATGGTTCACTGCAGGAGTGGCCACAGGTTGTCGGACAACACTTCTGCTCCTCCGGACATTGGCCGTCATGGTAACAGTACTCTGCGCACATCGGGGTCCCCTTCGGGAGGCCACAGCGACCAGGTTTCACTGTGACACAGATACAACACAGATACACTTTAATATCTTTGTGATTAACACAAACTACTTTATCTAACGGATGTGGCAAAAGAAGAATGTAAATCTACAGCCAAGGTGGATGTTGTTTGTCGGATATTCCATCTGCCCATAAAGTGACCATAACTCTGAGACAAAATCCGGGGACATTTTCAGTTCAGACACGTTAACACCTCCGAAACAGTGAAATGTTTTTATCTTTTATAAACGAAAACCGGGGACGTGTGGTCACCCTATCATACACCCCAAACCTGACCTGTGTACGGTGCGATACACTCGTGACCACATCCGTTGTGGCAGCATTTTTCATCCTTGGGGCAATCACTGTCGTCGGTGCAGAACTCAGCGCACATCCCTGCCCCACGGGTCCGTCGCGGGCACAAGCCTGTTTTTGCTGCAAATTTAAGACCAGGGAGGGATTAAAATTATCCTCAGCCTTAAGGAATGTAATGTTTTTTTTAAGACCTCTTCACATCTGTTTTTGTTTTGTTTTTGTTTGTTTTTCTTTCTTTTCAACTTAAGCCAAGACATGGGTGAGTCGAGAATGCCTTACTGAATGCAGGAGGCGCGCAGACAGCTCCGCAGTCAAAAACACAACATTTATCATCTCCTGGACAGTCGTCGTCACAGACGCATCCACGGCCAGACGGCACCCCGTTCAGGCGCCGCGGACAGTGGCCCGCTTTCACTCGGACCACTTCAGAAAAGATGCAGAGGGCACACAATAAAGGTCACATAGTTCCCCTGCCCTGCCTATCAGTTCAGAAACATGATACAATATTTTCGTAATGATGGGTTACTAGCTTGACAGGCTCACTAAGATAGCCTACATCAGGGCAACGGAGTGGAAAGTGTAGGATTCTGGAGGTTACTAGTTTGTGAGGCTACTGGTTACAGGTAAACCAGCAAGCATTACAATCGGCATATTACATTAGCCTACAGTTCAGCACCGATAAACACCATCAACTTCCGACCATTTTTAACAACTTGAAACCAATTGCTTTGTCTATAACATGTGAATTTATTTAGCAGGCAAATAGTCTGTAATAGATTGATAATATCAATATGTTAATGGTATGAGATGACTGACAGTCTTGCAATTAGTTTTATTTGGTTAATGCCTTTACTTTGTAGCCTACTCACCTGTTGAATTCAGTTCTGTAGTAGCTTCTGTAAAGTCAATCCATATTATCAGCATAACAAAGGGAAACACACAAAGCGCTAGCCGTCTCATCTCTCCGTCCACTTGTTTTACAATCACAGGACCGAACTTGTTGGATACATACTTCATATGGCCTGGATCAGCATAGAGGGCGGAGGAAAGGAAAGAATGCGAAGCCCTGAATCCGCAAGGTCCTGGCGCCGTCGTCACATCGCAAGCTCTCCGAGCAAACGTCCACAGAGCAGCTGACTCAGGACAAGCTGGTCAGGTATTGTCATTTGGTTATGACAGAGATTATTGCAATACCCACCTCCGTTTAGTGTTAACGGTAATTTAATGTCAGTTTAGGGAGACAAAGCTGCTACATTCTGTGTAGACATGACAGTATTTTAAATATCTTTAACAATTATTTACATAAATCAAAATAACTAATAGTTGTTTAAAAACAATGTGTTATGTGCACAAATAGGTTTCATTAATGATCTCAATGACCATACCACCTTTAACAACTAGGGTGTCTAGATAATATAACCGCACTGGCATCTAGTGGTCAGTGACACAAGACCAAAACAGACGCACGTTTTAATCTTCTCTCAACTCATGTTATGTTTTACACTTCCTGTAAAAAAGCATGTTTTCTGAGGTCACTGAGGTCTATCTCTGCAACGGCAGGCTACAGTGGTACTCCCCATCTTTCTGATTATAATGAGGAAAGCACGGGAAAAGATGAAGTGAAAGAACTGACCAACTGTAAACGCATATTTCGAAACGTTTATTTCCTCTAAAAGTATCAAGTCCCTTTTACAAATCCACACATTAATGCATCTCAAACAGTTCTTCTATATGAAAATATTCCATCCAAGTGTCTAGTATAAAATACGTAAGGGAGCAGCGATACAATAGACTTCCATTCACATCAGAAACACAAGGAAGGCCTGTGCAAAGGCACTTTTTAAGAGGTCTCTGAGAGTGATCAGTTTTGCACCATAAAAATCTATACATCTAAACAGACTTAACAGAACTCATAAACTGAGTGGTAGTTTCCCTTTGAAAGGTCGTGAAGAAAGGAAACCATCCGTGTTCCACAGGTTAGGCTATACATTTGAGTCTAAAGTAAAAACTGTAACAAACAGAACATGCGGTGTCTGTTAAATCAGCATGCTCCATTATAGTGTGTTTAAAAATGTGCTGAAATGTGCAAGTCAGTCAAAACACCAAGACAACACAAACAAAATGACCAAAACAGCAAAGTAAACACAAAACACAACGATGACAGAAATATTTTTCACTATTAAAATTTAAATAAATATGGGCCCTTTAATCCTTGACAGGTAATCAAACTGAATTGCAGTACATTTCTTAGGGTTGAGTCCGGCAAACAGATTTTCACCGATGTAAAAATAACTTACGCCTACTTTTTCAAGGGTCAAGAGTTGAATTCATAGCACTTAGACACACCTTTTCCTCTTAATCAGAATTAAACTGTTTACAACAAAAATTTTTATAAAAGTATGCTTTCTCAGACACAAAAAAACAAAACAAAATCTAGGCTGTTTACGACTTTGTGACCTAGTATAATTAGATGCAACTAAGCTAAATATATAATCTAGCTTTGTACAAGACAAAGTTTATTGAAATGATACTTGCCTACATTTGACTGCATCTACTTGAAAATAGCCTCACTAATATAACGTGCAGCCAGCATATCTAATTGTTGCACTTGTCAAAAGCACTCAGAAAAAAAACCTCAGAGGTCTGGGTTCCACGCGGTAAAAATCAGTGTGTGCGCAGGAGTGTGTTCAGGTAGAAGTCTTTGAAATGAAGACAAAAATACACTTTAAAATCCACACCCTCACAGCAATCACACAGTGTGCACCTTCAAGTAAATGATTAAGTGACGTCATCTCCTCTGACTTTGGACTTGGCGTCCCTCTCGCTGTCCTCCAGGACCTCCTTGATCAGGTACTCCTTCAGGTTAGGGTGATTCCCCACGTCCACTCCCAGGTCCTGGATCTCCTGAAGCAGTGCCTCCCACTGACGTTTGTCCTTGGAGATCTTCCAGGAGAGCCTGACGTTGCACTGCAAGAGGGCGATAAGCAGCGGGTGGAAGTGCTGCTGCTGCTGCTGTTGGTGCCGCTGCAGCAAAGACTCCTGGGAAGGAGCTATGTCCCTCAGGGCTCGGTCACAGTGATCCTGAGCCTCCTCCAGCTGATCCAGCTCCTGGAAGCAGTTCAAGAGAGCACACAGGTTGAAGATCCAGTGGACACCCTGCGGGCTGTACTGCTGCTGCTGGTGCTGGTGCTGGTGGTGTTGGTGGTGTTGGTGGTGTTGCTGCTGTTGCTGCAGTATCTGCTGACATCCCAGTTTCTCCTGGAGCCTCAGTGCATTGACTAAGGCACCGAGGGCTTCCTGGTAGCGGCCAACACGTATCAGCATCTGCCCAGCCCTCAGGTCACCCAGGTAGAAGAACTCCAGAAAGACAGATGATCGCCGGAGGCCAGCCAGGGAGTGCAGGTGGGACAGGTACTGCTCAAACGCCCGGCTCCGTTTGGCGATGGTCTCGGCCACAAAGTTCTTGCGCAGCTTCTTGCGCGGGAAGCACACGCCCTCCATCTCGTCTCCGTTGCGACGCCGCAAGTGACTGTGCAGGCGCTCAAAGTCGGAATAGCGGCGGGTGATAAGTGCTGGGGTCTTGTCAAACGTCCCGGACTGGACCACCTGAATGGTGTAGAGCTGAGGGGAAGAGTTAGCAATGAAGCTTCGGTGGTTGTCATGGTGACTCAAGTCATTTTCAAATGCTGTGAACCACTTTTATAAGTGCCTTACCACATATTTAGAAGTGCCCTCTTGGATCACACTGGCATCAGTTACTTCGAAAACCAGTCTCTCCGGCACGGTGCGGGTTCGCAAACTCCGGAAGCTCTCCTGCAGTTGGTGCGTCAGCATCGACGAGCCCATTGGGGACAGGCCCACGGGACTAGTGTCTGCAACCCACAAAAAACAGCTGTGACTAAAACTCATGAATGTGTTTTGCTCAAGAATGTGCGTGAGATGCTAATTCTGGGAACAGAAGACCAATTTATTTATTTTATTTTTATTAATTTATCGGAGACTTCTATCTAATGTCACTTACAGTTCAGGATATGTACACATTTTGCATCAATAGGTATGGTTCTTGGGTACACTCCCACATCCTTGCCAATGATAATAGCTTGCTCTTTTAGTTCAACAACAGGTATTAATCTGGCATGACTGCCGAAACCTTTCAAACGAATACCTGTGCTGCTGCAAACGGTATCCATGGACTCTCCCAGGAAGTCGGAATCACTCTCAGCTCCAGAACCTTCTCCAGCATCTTCAGACTCCAGAGCACCATCACCTTCAAAGCAGAGGGTTCCTCCAAGCCTTGCAGAGATACAGTCAGTATCATCTTCAAGTTCAGAGCTCTCTGGGAAGTCATCGATACCTTGAGTCTCAGAGGGTATCTCCCCTTCTTTGAACAGTGTGCGTCGAAGTCTGTCCAACAGCTTGGATGCCATCCCACCAACACTGCACTGTGAAAGCAAATATTTTCCCATCCATTTTTATACATGGGCTCATCAAAATATTTTTCTACAGTTAAACCTAGAATTTTGTCTTTCATTTAAGCTATACAGGAACCGTGACAGGCTCCTTAATACCACCAATGGCCTGCAACTGACACCCTGTATCCTCGAAACCAGATAGGCTATGGAAACTGGGGCTGTCACCTGAGTCTGGGAAATGGTTTGTAAATATGTAATGGCGTGTAATCATCAAGTATTCTAATTGTTTCCCTTTGGTCGTTGATTCAATGTAGACATATTTTGTGGAACCATAATCGTTTAATACATTATTCTTCCCACCAAACAGAACTTCCTGAAATAGACGGTGAACGACTGAAACCCTGCCCGACGGTCAGTTGCTCTCGGTTTAGTTATATCTTCTCTTAGAATGTGATAGTAACTTTGAAACGAGGATTCTGATCATGATCGTGACAATTAGTCATCATGGAATTCCTCAAATAACGCTCGAAATCAACGACTAATACATAACATTAAAAACAAAACAAACAATCCAAGCTTCAACATAAGTAGCAATATAAATCTATCTGAATTGTTTGAATAATCGCCCGCTGTTTAAGCTACTGAAATTGTATGGTTAACATTTGTAAACTAAGATAGCTAGCTATACTATCCAGCTAACTAGAGTAATGTTCATAGAGCATTTTATACTAGACTAGTTATAACTAACCATAATATCTATAACTAGTTAGCTGGCTATGCAATGTGTGCAATAAGCAATAAACGTGATATAAACAGCATGCAAGAATGTAAAGAGGTAAGTATTAGTAATTATCCCGGTGGCAATAAACAGTTGGTCACATCACCTCATCTTCTTCCAAAGTTTAGCTCGTTGTTCGAGTGTCGCCCATATTGGCCTTTCGTAAAGAAAAAAGTAATTCAGTGCCTACTTACTGGTATGGTAGTGGATCACTCAGAGGTTTCGTTTTCCATCTCAAAATTCTTCGGTGGATTGTCTTGTTGATGCACAATTTGAAGTTATATGGCAGATTCCTCAGTGGGGATATAGATGGGAGTTGTGTTACAGAAGGCGTGTTTTTCCTGACACCATTAGCTAGCTATGGATGAGCTGACAGGTCCAACTTTGCCAGCCCCGAGGTGTACTTTCATTGTTTTACTCATCATGTGTCTCAAAAGCCGCCAACAGAACCGAAGTATTTACTCGTCTCATTCGCTACACTGTTGGCAAAGGCAGTTTGACAGATAGTTACAATATCAGAACGAGCACAGGCAAGTAAGTTAGTGTTGCAAGCGTATTGAAGAACCAAAACTTAACGACCTATCGCGATAATTGCGATGACGTAATATATCACGTGTGGTCTGATTTCCCATGCTTAGAGTTTGCAGCTAGCCTCTTTGACAACGAGGTGCTGCCGAGTAGGTACCTTTCCAAACGTCTACAACTTGACCAGCAAAATGCCGCGGGTCTACATTGGACGGTTAAGTTATAACGTCCGTGAAAAGGACATTCAGAGATTTTTCAGTGGTTATGGAAAGCTCATGGAAGTCGATATGAAAAATGGGTGAGTTTGTGATTCAACTTCGGGTCAGTAACGTAGCTAGTTGGCTAACGTTAGCTATCGCTAGGTAGCTGACTTGGAACTAGCTACGTAACTAGCCAGTTGTCGTTTACAGAAATGCTATCAACTTGTATGTACACCGGCTTTGATGAGAGCATTGTTAAACATTGCCCTATACCTATATTTGGTGGGAGTATTGCAGTTATTATTGACTGGCGATTCGTGCCTTGGAAAAAGGGTACGCTGTGTCCATGTTGATCTAAGTTCGAATTGCATGAACCGACCGTGGACTGTGACGTTCTAGCTACACAATGCTAATGTTATCTACCATGAACCACGCGAGCGAAATGGCCGCCTATGCACTCCGTGGCTTATATAACTGCTAATTATCATAAATATTGTATTTAGCGTGGTTGCTAGCCAAGTGGTTAGCGTGACACACACGATTATGAAAATGTAAGCATGCATGTTGCACTATCTTTGTGTAATTGGCTTATTTAACCGATATTTTGCTCACGCTGCGGCTGGCCATTCATTTGGCTAGCTTAGCTAGCTTGCCGTGTTATGCGTGGCAGGTTCATTAGGCCACAAACTCCCGCGCATGTAGAGCTAGCTTGCTAACCGAGATAAGACGTTTATGGCTGTATACCAACAATACTTGGCCTGGGCATCTAATCACTGTTATCTTGCCCTTGTAGAGCTAGTGCCCATCCCGCTGTGACCTTTGGTCAAACTGATTCCCCCCCCCCCAGTGTAAAACACCTGCTTATTCTGAATGTCTTACGTAATGTGATTTATTCGTTATGTGCTTTTGACCCCTCTCTCAGGTATGGCTTTGTTGAGTTCGATGATAATCGCGATGCAGACGACGCTGTGTATGAACTCAATGGCAAGGAGCTATGTGGAGAGCGTGTTGTTGTTGAACATGCTCGGGGCCCACGCCGTGACCGCGATTCATACGGTGGTGGTGGCGGCGGCGGCGGGGGTTATGGGGGCAGCGATCGTGGCGGTGGCGGCGACCGTGGCTCCGGTGGAGGACGCAGTAAGTGCTGTCTCCCTTTATTCATTGTTACGGTACTCCTGTTTGATTAACACTTTCTTTTTTAGAGCTTGTTTTGAGAAGGCGAAAGAAGTTAACAACGACCATCGTATCATGGTTTTGTTAATTCTGAAATATTTTGATGGATGACGGAAGCTCTGGCCAGATTCAAAATTAAAATGCGCCCACAGGTCTTCACATGACTTTTGTAAGCAGTTTAAGAAACATTTATAGTGTGGGTACTGTGAAGAGTGGCTTCTCTCCTTCAGTTTGTAGTCTGCTGCTTTTGTGTAGTATACTCTCAGGAAGTACATATGCAGATTTTCTGGATATTCAAAAGTTATTTTTTTTAGTTTTTGTTTTTTCTCCTCCCACCGCCGAACATGTGGAGGATTGCCAGTTTAGTTTGATAAGTTTAGGTTTATGTACCCATGCAATGTGTATTCAGTTTTATTTCAACATTAACAAAGTCCTTGATGTTTCAATTCAAAAGTGTCCACTGGGGGCAGAGGCTGAGTCCGAGTCCCTTGAGGCTAAGATGACTGCCTGTCCCGCTTGGCCTTGGCTTTCACCTTACTATGTGTGTGTGACCTTTGCCCCTTGACCTTTGGCTGACCTTACCGGAAGCCATGATGACAACAGCCTTTTGCCAATAGACCAGGGGTGATGGTGAGGATTCCCATTGGTTTTTGTGTTGAAAAGAATGAAAAGGCACAGCATTAGCAAAAGTGTTTTGCCGCTGTCCTGTTACCTGCATGGAAGCGGTTCCATTCACCTGTCAACTCTTTATCACTTAAGTGATCAGGCAAGGATTGGAGAGGGTTTGTTAAAGCAGCCTAGGTTACTGGGGTTCATATCACTGCAAAAAGCCTCCGTGTTCGTCAGGATTAAAGGTGACTATGTAGCCAGCCTGTGGTTTCAGACTACTGCTTGAAGACCACTTACTATTTAATGCTATTGTCAAATCAATTGTAAAATTATTAAATTAGTTCATTACAGGCTCTGAGAGGACAATTAGACTCATTTTGTAATTACATTAAAGTCCTTGACCCACATCTTCTCGATGTAACATCTTTTTCTTACAAATGTTTTTTCTTTACAGTGCTCGTGCCGTTTTTTTTCTGTCCTCTACTCTTTTTTTGGTGTGCCTAATTTTCGTTTTCTGAGGTCTGTATGTGGTTTGTTGGTTGTGACGTTGTTTGTCTGTTTTATTGTTAAAAGGTAGTGGTTACAGTAGCAGAGGCAGGGATTCAAGTCGCACTGGCAGGGATAAGTACGGACCGCCCGTCCGTACCGAGTACAGGCTCATTGTAGAAAACCTGTCAAGCCGCTGCAGTTGGCAAGACCTCAAAGTAAGTAAACAAGCCATAGACATTCCCATTCATTCCTTTTATGCGTTTATTTGAAAAGGGACAGTGTACATTGATAAACATTTCCCAGAAAATGTAGATGCACCGAAATGAGCTGGGTTAGCTAATTTTCATTCGTTGTCCATTGGCTCATTTCTCCCAACCCAAGTGTTGGTTGGTACATTTATTTTCAGTTTATATTCTTCATATGCACAAGTTGTGGCTACCCATTTTCGGTCCAGTGCATCAATGTTCATGGTTGCGTGGTTGTCTGTTACCTCTAGGACTTCATGCGACAGGCA
The DNA here is from genome assembly GCF_963457725.1 of Sprattus sprattus. Classification (NCBI taxonomy): domain Eukaryota; kingdom Metazoa; phylum Chordata; class Actinopteri; order Clupeiformes; family Clupeidae; genus Sprattus; species Sprattus sprattus. The sequence goes on along the minus strand of NC_137921.1, from coordinate 5,119,896 downwards.
GGAGAGGTCACCTATGCTGATGCGCATAAGGAACGCACCAACGAAGGGGTTATCGAGTTCCGTTCCTCTTCCGACATGAAACGAGCGATTGACAAACTCGACGGCACCGACATAAACGGAAGGAAAATTCGTCTGGTCGAGGACAAAACCCGTCGTCGTCGCTCCGACTCTGGCAGTCGCTCTAGGTGAGTGTCCATGGTAGTTGTTTGACTTTATGTCATTGCTTCTATTTGGAGCAGTAGAAATGCTCTTAAGGTTCCTGAGGTGGCATTTAAACAAATTCTTACACTTAACCGAATGCTCACACAATTGTATGCAATAATTTGTACGTCTTTTCTATGCTGGTTTGTGAAATCTCATTACACCTGAGGTGCTGCATTTTCGTTTTCTTTCTTTTGCCCTCAGTTGACAGTGGATGTTTTCAAACCCATAAATGGTCTGAGGTTACAGTTTAAATTGAACAATTTGCAATGTTTACACAAACGATTAAGTTTAAAACATTCGCAGAACCTCTGTGTTGTACATTTTATTGCGTACAATTTTTTGTATAGAATTTTTTTCGGACCGGTATCCAAAATTCACTATGTTCTGAAGAGCACTTTTTCTTTTTGATTTCAAGATTGCTCAGCAGTTTTTCAGTTGACTGTCACATTATGAGTGCTTGCTGTTAACAGTGGTTGTCTCTGTGTGCTTGACTGCAGGTCCCGCAGCCATCGTCGCTCTCGTAGCAGGAGCCGCAGGAGCAGCCACTCCAGGAGCAGATCCAAATCCCGCTCCAGGTGACTCAGCGCGACCGATAATACTTCTTCCAAGTGTAGACCAAAGTTGACAGTTTTGAGGGCACTCAATAACTAAATCGCTGCAAACTATTAATGTCTTTCCTCAGAGTGACATCTTTTAAATGAGGAACTGCAAATTATTCAGCCTTTAAGTTTATTTTGCCCCACACTTGAAGCCCTCCTGAATGCTATAATGCATCATGTCTGCTTTGGGAGCTGGCATGAGGGTCTTTCCTGACATGTGCATGTTCTGTTATATCCCCAGGTCCCACTCCAGGAGGAGACGTTCCCGCTCTCGGTCTGGGCGTAAATCTCGCTCTCGATCTGGGCGCAAATCCCGCTCTCGATCAGGCCGCAAATCGCGCTCTCGGAGCAAATCTCGCTCTAGATCAGGACGCAAGTCCCGCTCCAAGTCTCCCACACGGAAAACCAGCTCGGGCCCCAGGAAGTCTCGCTCCAGGTCCCGTTCCCGCAAATCCCGTAGCCGCTCGGCTGGCGGCAAGTCCCGATCTCGCTCCGACAACAGGAAGTCCCGATCCAAGAGCCGCTCCAAGGTGAAGTCCGAGAGGGACTCTCGCAGTCGTTCCAACGAGAAACCTGCCGCCAAGAAGTCCCGCAGCCGATCAGCATCCCCTATTAAGAACGGAAAGGGAGACGACGCCAAGTCGGCTTCTAGGTCTCCGTCTCCTGCTGCTGAAAAGAGCAAGTCGAAGTCTCCTGCTCGGCGGTCAGCTTCCCGTTCTAAGTCCCGATCCCCCGTTTGCTCGAAGTCTCCTTCCCCCTCTCGCTCTCGGTCCCGCTCCCGTTCCAGATCTGCATCCCAAGATTAAAATCAAAAGCTTGCAGTCTTGTGTTTTTGTCCGCAACCTCTGTAGGGGTCAACTGAATTTGCTGACTGGTCCCTGTGAGGGAATGTATGAGCCTCTTTTTTTTTTTTCGATTTCAGTTTAATTAGTTGTCCAGGTTGCATATGTACAGTCTTTACCAGTTAAAGCAATCTTAAATATTTTATCCAAGGCATGGCAATGATGGAATTAGCTCATGACTTTGTTGATTGGTGTATATGTTAGGAATCAGGTTCTCCGTGTAGAGCTTTCCGCAGCAGCATACGCTAGCCTCTGCGATTTGATCACTGCCCCTGTCTCTTTGGTTTTTGATTTTCAGTTTTGATTTGTTGTGAGTGGTGTTGGCATGACGCTTGCTTCTCCAGAGGTATTTGATTGTGACATTGTCGTTTTTTTATTAAACTTTCTTACGATTATGTATGCTTGTCCTCATTTGTCTACCCCTTTTTAATTAAATGTAACCGCCTTTGACTAGTGCTTATGGCTTTAAGGAATTTCATCTTACTGGCCCATTCTCGGCTGAATAGAAATGACATGAACTAGCAGGAAGTTCTTTATTAATAAAATAAAACTCTTAATTTTTCTACGTTTTCCTTACTGTAGTTATACATATTGATCTCTATTTTCGCGCGGTAAGGGTTGATATGATAATTAGGAACACATAGTGTGTGTGTGTGTATATACACACACGAGTGACCGTGTGAGAACAAGCGCACGGCGCATGCGCACTTTACATTTCTGAACCGCAGGACGAACCACTGGTAAGGAGAAATTGATCACTATCATGCTACTAGCAACATTTAGTATTTGCCATGCATATTTGAATGCAAAGGGTAAAATCCTGCAAGACACCACAGCTATTGGGTAAGGTCTGCAGCTAATCGCATTATGTTAATTGTATCTAATTTAATACTGAACGACCAAGCGAGTGTAATTAGCCCCTTCGACAATTTTCTCTAAAAAAATAATATTTTTCTGTAATATTGTGTCACATACAGTCTTATTTTAGAATGCAGAAACCCTTCTATATGGTTGTCTTTAGTAGGCAAATTATTTAGCACGCTGGTCAGCGATGTCCATTCATTCAAAATCAAGTCAGGAAGCGTTACAAGGTAGCCAGTCTTGGATTTCCAGCTATTATGTGTTCGATTCAAAGTGCTTCTAAGATTAAGCCACCCCGCCATTTTGCAGCAATTTTTCAGATTTTTACTGTGCTCCCCAACCTCACTTGCTCCGTGCGATGACAAGACGGCTTTAGTGTAAAGGTGTAGTATCACAAGTGCTGTAGTCTAATGGACCCCAGCGTCATCGTAAATTATTGGCTTCCATCAAATTCAAATTGGGTCGGAGGCTAAATGTTTTGTTAACGTTTTACAAATTGGGAGGGTATTCATTTAACTTGATTTAGGAGCAACATTAACAGAGACACGAGAGCTGTCACGAGGATGTAGTTTATGTGACATGGCATATGATCAATATATCTCATTCTCAGGAGGTTTACTCAGGTAAAAGAAGAAACCTAAATATTTAATATCTATTATTGTGTTACGTGAATTAGGCCACATATGTTGACGTGAAATACAGACTTTTGCATCCTAATTTTGCACTGGAAACGTTTGTAAAAATTGACAAAATCTCCTGAGAAGTTGTAACCTCTTGACTTTAACTTCCTTTCAAAAGTGGCACAAGTGAACCTTTGTCATGAGTGCCAAAGTGGACCTTGAAGTCCTGCCCAAAGATGCAGATGTTGTCACAGATACCAGCAATGCCCGTTCTTCCAGTGACATCCTGCCACAAAAAGCGCAACCACCAAGCAGCACCACACTCATTCTGTCAGGTAAGTGTCAGTTCTGTGAAGCGAACTAAATGTATCTCTGACGTGGTCTCACAGATTTGATCTTCCAACTGAAAGGATAACCTTGTTTCCGGTCACCCAGCTGGAAAGGTGGACGCACCTCAGAATGCTGTTGAGGTCACCAAAGCAAGTACAACTGCAGACCTAGGAACCACAGCACTGTCACCTCAAGTCGGTGGAACTTGTAGTATTGTCCATGTTCTTGAATGGAAAGAGGGGATGGCTATTCTTCCAGGCAGCAATCTTAAGGTAATCGCACGTTTGGATGTGTTTTTTCAATATGCTGAGAGCGCCTCTTTGTCATTGCTGTTGTTTATTTGTATATTGTTCTGCTGTTAGCTCCAGATGGTGCATTGATTATATTTATTATGAAATCCAGAACCTCATAATGAATCAAATATTGTTTGAAAATTGTATAGGGTACGAAAAATGGCTGAAAATGCATGAACATGCTTGTAACATGGTTTGAATCCTCTTTAGTTTTGTATGAGTGACAGTGGTACACTGGAGGTCATAAGCCAAGGGAAAATTGGTTGTACTAATCCAGTTGTCGAGGGGCTATCTGCAAAGGTGACCAATGCAGATAACAGGCAAGCTGAAAAAACTGGTAATCTTTGACTTAATACACACTATTTTTGGACTGAAAGTCCTCATGTTGTCTGCATTGAGTAGATCCTGTATTCTGTACATCAGTGTATCTTGTTTCAATCTGCTGAAATTTTCACTTCAAAATGTCATTTTTAATTTAACGCATGTCAATCGACAGCAGACACCACTCCCCCGAATGCTGTTGGTGGAGTACCCGTCAAAGTGGAGCGGCTTTTGAAAACAAGCCCAGAGCCAACACAGAGTTCTGTTCCGTGCAAGCCCAGCGATCCCTCAGCGCCCAAAAGGACCTATCCCGAAGAGTTACGCAGAGAGCCTCTGACTGATAAGTAATTAACCTTCTGCTCTTCATCATGTTTAGATTCATTTCCTGAAGGGTTTCCGGTACCTTCTGGTGACCTGTTTATGAAGGGTGTTGTGGTGTCTCTCTTTTTCATGTTCAGGTACATTTTCTGAAAAACGTCTATGGTGATTCATGTGTGCCTTTATATAATGGCCAGGAGTAGTGTTGATAGGGTGGTGGGGCGACAGTCGTTCAGGAGGTAGAGAAGTCTTTATAGTAATCAGAAGGTGGCTAGTTCGATTCCCACTGTCAAAGCGTCCTTGAGCAAGGCACTGAACCCCTCAATGCTCCTGATGTGCAGTGTGACATCAGTGTAAATGTAAAATGTACATACAAACTTGTAAGCCGCTTTGGATAAAAGCGTCTGCTAAATGACTAAATGTAATGTAAATGTGGTGGTGGTGTTTGTTTGTCAGACAGACGAGCGGAGAGAGGATTCCGGGGGGGCGAGTGATGACCTTTGACCCAGAGCTGCTGAAGCCCATGAAGAAGAGGAAGAGGAGGGATTACCTGAGCCCATCAGAGGAAGAGTCTGAAATGGAGACTATGGTAGGACCTTCATAATACTGGAATAAAGAACAATGTGTAAGAGTTTTGCCCTAACGTATCAACACATGATCGGACGGTCGGCGTGTTGAATCAAGCTTAGTTTTCGGGGAACTCTAGTTTCTCTCACCACATTTCTGTTTGTTCCTGTATCACTCTTACTTGCGTCCAGCACCTAAGCCCAACTTTAGTTGGATATGCACACAGTCTCTTTATTTTCTGGGATTTTCATGATCGCCTTAATCAGGCGCCACACTTTTGCGTGCAATTACTGGAAGGCACTTGAGCTGATATTAAAGGACTTTGAAGTCATTTCACTGAAGTTTGGGGAAGTGCTTGAGGGGCCTGCTAGTCATTGCTCAGAAGTGTAATGGTGTTAGTCTGGAGGTGTCTGTTGGCAGACTGTTACTAGACTAGCGTTGTGTCTTCACTTCCAGTTTACGGAAGTCCATTACAAGTACTTACGCAAGTCCATTACCAGTACTTACGCAAGTCCATTACCAGTACTTACTGAAGTCCATTACCAGTACTTACTGAAGTCCATTTCCAGTACTTACTAGTGTGTTGTATTTTGGCGTGGTGATGCAGTGGTTAGCGTCACCGGAGGCCAGCAGTTCACCTTGGTTTGATTCCCAATTGCTTATTGCTTATTAAGTTGTAGTACTGTACGTCGTTTTGGATAAAATCGTCTGCTTGTTTTGGATAAAATCGTCTGCTTAAAACCTGGCCTTTACCTTACTGTTGGGGTAATTCTCGTTGAAATGATAGCTATCATGTAGGGCCATGGCGTTTGGGAAGGCCGCTACGCTGATTACTAATGTAGTCATGTCTACGTTTTTAGCAATGCCTTTTAAATGTATTGGAATGCATGGAAACGATTTGTGTGGATGTGGATGTAGAGAAATGTCAGACACATGTCAGACACATGTGTGTCTCCGATGGCTTGTATAGAATTGTCTTTTTTACATTCACAGGAGGAGAAAAGTGAAGACTCAAAGACAGAGAGTCTACAGAACAGATCAGGTTGGTATTTAAAAGTCGACTTGTGATATTTACGCTCGCTTACCATTACGTTCGCAAATCGCTTACATTTAACAAAATCTTCAGTGACTGTAAATTTTTTACATGTAACTTTTTAACCGTTCAGACAATGACAGCTACATTAATTTCCTTTAAACTGATAAAAGGATTAATAACTAATTGCACCTTGGCAGTGACAGTCCCGCACTTCTTTTTCTTTCTATGTCGTTTTCTATTTCTTGAAAAAAAAAAAAAAGCAGTATTTATTTATTGTTACACCAGGTTTTAGTGCTCTTAGCTTGACTGTTCTCTCCCTTGAACGTCGCTTTGGACAAAAGCGTCTGCTAAATGACTAAATGTAAATTAATTGTAAATGTAATTGTGTTTGTGTCCTGGAGGCCCAGCTGACGGCAAGCTTGAGCCCTGGTCCTGGGATCAGTATCTGGACGAACAGAAGGCTGTGGCGGCTCCAACCCAACTCTTTCAAGTGGTACGGCAGGTCCTCATTTAAAAAACATAATCGATTATTAATAATAATAATAATAATAATTAAAAGGGATAAGTAAGTATGTGTGGCTCTGTGGCAGTGTCTTAATCTGTCCAAATGAGCTGACTTAAATGTGATTGGGCAAGAAAGGTGGACAAATTACACTACAACGCAAGTTTTTATGTTGTGTCTCAGTGTGTATCTAACGTTGAAGAAGACTAAATCTTTGATGATGCGGATGCCACGTGGAACTGAGGTTCCTCACGATGTCTTCCTAATGTTTTAGTCCCAAAGGGTTCCGCAGTGCAAGAACAACTTCCGCCAGGGCATGAAGTTGGAGGGGATTGACCCACAGCACCCGTCCATGTATTTTGTTCTTACAGTGGCTGAGGTAGTTAACAGTAAAGTAAAGAAATGTAGTATTTGCACGTCGTTCTTTAACATCCCGCAGTTTGAATATGTTGTGCTATATTACTGAGTTGCGTTTTGCTGTGCAGGCGTGCGGCTATAGATTACGGCTCCATTTTGACGGGTACTCAGACTGCCATGACTTCTGGGTCAATGCCAACTGTCCAGATATTCATCCAGCAGGCTGGTGTGAAAGCACTGGGCACAAACTTTACACGCCCAAAGGTGAGAGGTCATTTCTTTGAACATAAGCTTTCTTTTAACTCATCAAAGCTAATTTTTATAGAAGAGAATAATATTCTAGATGCTCCCTCTTGTGCATCCAAATATTGCATCTCAGTACGCGGTCTTGAGCTCCGTATTGATTTATATTAATCTCAGTTGATATTGCAGGCTGCAAGGAGGAAGAGTTTTCATGGTCCAGTTATTTGAGGTTCACAAAAGTACCAGCCGCCCCAAAAGAGCTGTTCGCGAGCGCCGGTCGGGTAAGTTTGTTGTGCCGAGAATAAGTACGAGATGTTCTCGTAGGGCGGAATACAGTAGGAGATTTCATGTCGGTGGTGCAGTGGTTGGGTTTGCCGTCCTTCGAGCGCTCCAACCAGGTTTGTTTAACAGCCACCGCGGGATCGCGCTTTTCTTTCTCTATCTTGCCCCTCAGTCCTCTGAGACTGTGTTTCTGTGAAGCTGTGAAAAGTGTTTTTTTCATCACAAGACATTGCTGTCAGCGTTTTTGGCATGTACCTCACTCGTGAGTCACTCTGGATAAAGGCATTTGGCGAAAAGTTGTAGTTGAAAACTGAATGGGAGGAAACATCATATTCTATATTCTATATAATAATTCCATATTCTAATCATTTAGATGTCAGAGATCTCCTTCACATGTTGTTTTAGCTTATTTCTCTATGTGTGAAGTAAAGGTTCAGCTTGCTGGTTGTTTGGTGGTAAAAACCACATTGGTAAAAAGAACATTTCCACAATACTGTATATGCATTGTCACTTGTGTGTAAAAGTATAAATCATGCACTGTAACAGCAGACATAGTACAGGAAACGGTCTTTCAGTCGTGGCTTTAGAATTGCATCATCATTTTGTTGGTCTCGAGGCGTTGTTTTGACAACAAAAGCTAAAAACTGTGCCTTTAAGGATTATACCAGCAAATCTAATCTGATCTTCTGTCACAAATGATTAGTGTTACAGTTCTTGAATATATTTTGGAAGGGGCAGATAAATATGCAGTGTGGTTTTGTATAGTTTTCTTGCACGGACTTGTATGAAGTATTTTTGGGTATTTTTTCAGGATTTATTATTTTAATGTCAGACTGATAGGGAGTGCAGTTTGTCATGCTCCTTGTGTAAAAAGATATAGGCATGGATGAAGACATATTAAATATCGATTCTTTATTTTTCGTCAGACGGATATGGAGTGCGGTTTCGAGGTGGGCATGAAGCTGGAGGCGGTGGACCGAATGAACCCTTCCCTCATCTGTGTTGCCACGGTGACTGATGTGGTGGATGATCGCTTCCTTGTTCATTTTGACAACTGGGATGACACCTATGACTACTGGTCAGTTGGTTCGAAACAGATACAATCAGTCCACAATGGGATGGCTGGGATAGTGTGATAGTGTGCTGGGCTTACCTGAGGACCTATGGGATGTGATTATGTGTATCTTAAAAGGGAGATCTGTCATTTGTCTTCCGTGACGTTTTATTAAGAGTCAGATGTATTTCTTTCCTTCCCGTCAGGGGCACAGGCGGGAAGCAAAGAATAAAGAGGGTTTCTGTCCTTGAGCGCTTCTCTTGGTGAAGCATGGTAGCTAGAGCTCAAAGCCCTTCTCTTGGTGAAGCATGGTAGCTAGAGCTCAAAGCCCTTCTCTTGGTGAAGCATGGTAGCTAGAGCTCAAAGCCCTCTCTTGGTGAAGCATGGTAGCTAGAGCTCAAAGCTCTTCTCTTGGTGAAGCATGGTAGCTAGAGCTCAAAGCCCTTCTCTTGGTGAAGCATGGTAGCTAGAGCTCAAAGCCCTTCTCTTGGTGGAGCATAGTAGCTAGAGCTCAAAGCCCTTCTCTTGGTGAAGCATAGTAGCTAGAGCTGAGCACTTCTCTTGGTGAAGCATGGTAGCTAGAGCTCAAATTAAAGAGGGTTTCTGTCCTTGAGCACTTCTCTTGGTGAAGCATGTGGCTAGAGCTCAAATTGAACGGGAAAAATCTTCATTCCGCCTCTTCATTTCGCCTCAGGTGTGATGCCACAAGCCCTTACATCCATCCAATCGGCTGGTGCCAAGAAAGATGTCTGCCTCTAACCCCGCCACAAGGTGAGACCCAGCCAGCTCATACGAGTAAGACCTGACTCACACTATATGCGTTGGAATGCGTTGATCTGTCAACTGGGATGAAACCTATGACTACTGGTCAGTTGGTTTGAAACAGATACAATCAGTCTACAATGGGATGGCTGGGATAGTGTGATAGTGTGCTGGGCTTACTCTTTATTATTCAAAGTGAATGGGGATCCGTCAACCTTGTCAGATCAACGCATTCCAACGCATATAGTGTGGGCCGGGGCTAACACCAGTAACCAATCAGCTTTGTCCGAGGCATTTTACTCAGTGTGACGTTATGTCTTCTGTTAGACTATCCAGACCCCGGCAGGTTCGGCTGGGAGAGGTACCTCGAGGAGACGGGCTCCACAGCTGTTCCTGCAGAGAACTTCAAAGTGGTTTGTACCCTATCGTACCCTTTCATAGATAGAAAGATAGATAAACTTTTATTAGTGAGGGAAATTCAATTGTCAAAGCAGCAAGGGAGTAGGAACAGGATTCAAGTATATACATAAACATTAAAAAAAACATTTTTTATTAAAAATGAATAGATAAAATGATGGTAAAGGCAAAGGCCTGGTATTTAGCAGACGCTTTTATCCAAGGCAGTTTACCTGGGCATGGGCATCCTGCGGTGGCGGCTGGGAGTCGAGCCAGGGGTCGACCGCTAAGGGGGGTGGCGATGCTAACCACTGTACCACCAATGCCCCTATCAAATATACTCCATCATCTTCATCTTCATCATCATCATCATGACATCAAGCACAGATCTGCCAGATCCATACCAGCTCAGGGGCACATCCACTCAGCCATGACTCATTATCCACCCACAGGTGCGTGTCCTGTTAGTGTCATTGTGCAATGGCCACTGTTAAATGATAGACCTTTGATCAGAGATCTTTTTCTTTTTTTTCCCCACGCACTCTTAGTTATCAAAGCGGTTTCTCAACGAACACGCCGGGTTCATTTTAGAAGTAATTCACATTAATGTGAAAATGCATTCACGTTTCTCTGGTAATTGCACTCATGTACCAGTCTCAAGTTCCCTTTGTGTGTGATGGTTCTTGGTGGCTTCTCTCCGCTGCCATTCTGTAATGGATGCCTGCCACTTCTATCAGCCATTGTCCGACCCCTGGCACGGTGTGATACTGAAGTAAGGGATAATGTTTAGAACGCAGGTCATTGTCGGGAAAATAAGCCCCGACAGGGCGAACAGCACCCCGACGCGAAATAACTTCACACAGTGTGTTATTTGTTACCATTAGTATTAAAAAGCGGAGAAAGCAGAGAAATAGTTTGTCAAAGACGTTGAACTTCAAACATTTAACAAACATTCTTAAGAACACAGCTGCTCAACCGTCCACTGAAACTCCATTGATAGGTTACCGGACTACTTGCTGAGTGCTACGAAAGACTACTTTCCTTGACAGCGGTCATTATTGCATAGCAACGGTCCGCTATCGGTTAATAACGGACCGCAGAACGTTGGGAAGCCCCATTCAAGTGAATGGAGCATTCTACAGGATTAAAAAGAGCCGTGTAATAAGGTGTGGATATCTCTCTGTGTCTTGCATGAAGACCCTGTGTGGGTCGTATTCAAATTTCGTCTGTCCTGAGGTCACTTTCTGGGGCGGCTTGGACTGTCATTTCTTTCATGCTATTCCATAGAAAATGTCTCAGTCCATGTGGTTCAAGTCTGGTTTGTATAAACAAACTTGTGCATCTGTAGTTCAACTGGCAGTGCCAACAACACAAGGTGGCACAGGTTGGACACCCAGAGAGAGCTGGGTGTGAAAATAGATATCTGCAAATGCAATGTTAGGAAAACTGGTTGATACTGGTGCTACACAGACATTTTAAGAAGAATATTCTGCAGTAGTTTTACTTGTGAAAATGTATATACAGTGGGGAAAATAAGTATTTGAACCCCTGCCGACTTCGCAAGTTTGGCCACTTGCAAAGAAATGTGTGATCTAGAATTTTAATGGTAGGTGTATTTTAACAGTGAGAAACAGAATATCAACAAAAAAATCCAGAAAACTGCATTTTATAAGATTTATGACTTTATTTGCATTTGATGCAAAAAATAAGTATTTGAACCCCCAAGCAAACAGCAAGAATTCTGGCTCCCAATGGCCAGTAATGTGCCCAAAAAGCACACAGATTAGTCCTCATTAGGTCTAACAAGGTATACCTGATCTCAACTGGTGACCCGTATAAAAGAAACCTGTCCAAAGAATCATACTTCACACCTTCAACCTCACCACCATGGGCAAGACCAAAGAGCTGTCCAAGGACGTCAGAGATAAGATTGTAGACCTGCACAAGGCTGGAATGGGCTACAAAACCACCGGCAAGCAGCTTGGTGAGAAGCAGATAACTATTGGTGCGATTATTCATAAATGGAAGCAACACCAAACAACTGTCACCCGCTCTAGGTCTGGGGCTCCATGCAAGATATCCCCTCGTGCGGAATCAGTGATCATTCAAAAGGTGCAGAATAACCCCAGAACTACACAGGGGGAGCTTGTGAATGATCTCAAGGCAGGTGGGACCAGACTCATCAAGAAAACCATTGGCAACACACCACGCCGTCATTTTTTGAAGTACTGCAGCACTCGCAAGGTCCCCCTGCTCAAGGAAGCGCATGTACAGGGCCATCTGAAGTTTACCATTGCACACTTGAATGATTCTAGGGAGGATTGGGAGACAGAATGTGGTCAGATGATACCAAAATCAAGCTCTTTGGCATCAACTCGACTTGCCGTGTTTGACAGGGGGGGGAATGCTGAATATGACCCCAAGAGTACATCATACCCACCATCAAGCATGGAGGTGGAAACATTATTGGGCTTGAACTTCATTCCCTCATTCCCTCCCATTGAAAACACAACCTTAAAGATTTGGAGAGGATCTGGAAAGAGGAGTGGACCAAAATCCCTCCTGAGATGTTTGTAAACCTGGTGACCAACTACAAGAAACGTCTGACGTCTGTGCTTGCCAATAAGGGTTATTCCACCAAGTACTAAGTCATTTTTGTCGGTCAGTTTTGGGGGTTCAAATACTTATTTTTTGCATCAAATGCAAATAAAGTCATAAATGTTATAAAATGCATTTTTCTGGATTTTTTTGTTGATATTCTGTTTCTCACTGTTAATATCCACCTACCATTACAATTATAGATCACATATTTCTTTGCAAGTGGCCAAACTTGTGAAATCTCAAGGGGTTCAAATACTTATTTTCCCCACTGTATTTACTGTGATGTGAGTTGCTTTGGATGAAAGCTGCTACATGAATGTAAATGTATGTTCTGTTGTAGTTCTAAGTGACCTTAATGTGGATTATATTGTAGTTTTAAGTGACATAAATTTAGATTTTGTTGTAGTTTTAAGTGACATAAATGTAGATTCTGTTGTAGTTTTCAGTGACATAAATGTAGATCCTGTTGTAGTTTTAAGTGACATAAATGTAGATCCTGTTGCAGTTTTCAGTGACATAGATGTAGATCCTGTTGTAGTTTTCAGTGACATAAATGTAGATCCTGTTGTAGTTTTCAGTGACATAAATGTAGATCCTGTTGTAGTTTTCAGTGACATAAATGTAGATCCTGTTGTAGTTTTCAGTGACATAAATGTAGATCCTATTGTAGTTTTCAGTGACATAAATGTAGATCCTGTTGTAGTTTAAATGTGGTGTCCTCTCTCCAGCGTGCACCCCATGGCTTCCAGGCCCAGATGAAGCTGGAGGCGGTGGACAAGAGGAGCCCCGCCCTCATCAGGGTCGCCACGGTACAGGAAGTGGAGACTCACAGAATAAAGGTCCGCCCTGAACCAATAAGGCTTTTCACTCATTATTGGGACCATTTCAGCAGCATAATAAGCATTGTTATTACTAGAAAATGAGCGAGCAAGTTCTCTATTTTCCTGTTTTCTAAATTCCCCATATTGTTCTAATGGATAAGGCAGACAATATTTCAGTATTTTTAAAGTCTATCCATTTGTCTTATTCCCTTGTAACCCCAGGTGTATGACCATGGGCACTACACATGCTGCATGCTACATTCAGATTTGTATGAAAACCAGTACAATGAGCACAACATTTTTTTTTTTTTTCATTATTGAATTATTTTCTAGTGTAATAATGCTCCTCTTCCTGTGGCGTGTTCAGATTCACTTCGATGGCTGGAGTCATGTGTACGACGAGTGGGTCGACTCGGACAACCCTGACATCCACCCGGCTGGCTGGTGTGAAGGCACAGGGCATGCAGGCCTGAAGGCGCCACCCTGCCAGTCTAGCAGCGAGCCGCCCGGTAACCTTATCTCCTCTCTTTGTGGATCTATTTGGCTATTACAAACACCACATGAGCTATTGACAGTATGAAATTGTAGTGGTTTTCACAGAATGGTGTGCTGTTTTTTCGGTTTAAGGTGTGTGACTTTTTGATAAAATTGATGAAAGTAAAAGTGAAGTTCTGTATGCGGTCTTTCAGTGTTCTTTTTTTCTTTTTAGTTAATTTTTCCTCTGTGTTCCTTAAAGCGTCTATGGAGCTGTCGGTGTTCTTAAATGTGTCTATGGTTCTGTGGTGTTCCTAAATGTGTCTGTGGTGTTCCTAAATGTGTTTATGGTGTTCCTAAACGTGTTTATGGTGTTCCTAAATCTATTTATGGTGCTGTGGTGTTCCTAAATGTATCTAAGGTACAAGAGAAGTTCCGGCAGCAAGCCAATCGAACTTCTCCCCGCTGCCCTACAAAGCCATCAGCCACTCGCGAAACACCTCCAAGTACAGCTTCCACCACAGGTAGGCGGCACATCACCACCCTGGAGCCCTCCTCGCACGCACTGCATGCACACACACTGCTCACACACTGGTGTGGCGGTCAGGTGACTGCAGGACACCTTTGCTTTGCCCTGTGTGGTTGCCACATTTCTTGTTAGTCCCCCCCCCCTTAAAAAAACATGTCACAAAAATATAATCAAGATATCCTGTAGGTGTGATGTGGAATGTGGGACAGGAAATAGTAATGGCCGTATTTGGTCATTCTAACCTACAGGAAGTGTCCTACGCCGGGGTGTGACGGTTCTGGTCATGTGACCGGTCGGTTTACAGCGCACCACTGCCTGTCTGGGTGTCCGCTTGCGGAGAGGAATCAGGGCCGGCTCAAAGCCGAGCTGTCCGACACAGAGGGCTCCAAACGGAACCTTCTGGTCTTCGGTCAGCGGTCCAGAAAGTCACGCTACCACGGCAGGTAACCATGACACCATTGTTCTTCAGTCAGATGCTGTGCGGTTCTGTGTGAGGAACTCATTTGTTACAAATTTCAGCGTTTGGAAACATTATCTGAGGCAAGAAAGTGCCTTTTTATATATCACCTGTCTGTGTTGGTGAGATGCTGTGACCAAATATGTTCTCTTTGTGCGTGTCATCAGGATTGGACGTCCCCCCAAGTACAGGAAGAACCAGCAGAGGAACTATCAGAGTGAGCAAAGTATTTTGTTAAATCCTCACGCTAAATTTAATGTATTTATTTTTATTTATTTAAAAAAAAAATACACACTGCACAGTCGGAAGATTCAGCCCATCTCAACACTTGATATAGTGATTTATTGATTTATTTATGTGTGTGTGTGTGTGTGGATATGAATCTGCCTTTGTGTATTTGTGTATCTGCGTGGGTGGGTGTTGGTGTGTGTGCGCGTGTGTGTGCCCGTGTGCTACAGCAGCCGTGACGACCGAGGGTGTGTACCCCTCCCTCTTCATGTCGGCCCTGTCGGCCCATCAGGACCGCACCCTGTCCCTCTGCTGGGAACAGCACTGCAAGCTCCTACCCGGGGTGGAGGGCATCCATGCCAGTCAGGTGGCCTGCTGGACAGTGGAGGAGGTGCGGCACTACTCATGACTTAATGTTAGATTTAGGGCCCTCAGCAGGTCTTAGCACCATCATCTCATCTAGGGTTGGAGAGAGAGCAGAGCATCATCGTTGTGGTAAGAAGCTACGCATGATCGAGGGGCAATCAACCAGTTTACCCATTGCTACTTTAATGGAGCTTGAGTTGTTTCCCTTCCGCATTTGGCAATCCTCATTGCATTTTCATTTAGGTGTTGGAGCCATTTAAAAACATGGATAGATTTTTTTAGATAGTGTTTCATATAATGTAACATATTAACATATGTGGTGTATATGTAACTTTTTACAGGTTTTTGGCTTTGTACATAATCTAACGGGGTGTGAGGAGCAAGCTCGTCAGTTCAAGGATGAGGTAAGATGAGTGCTTTTATTGTTTTTTTTTTTTTCCGTTATTGTTCTGACCATTGACCTTTCACCCTGACTGAGAGTTGACTTCTTGTCTTCTAGGGTATTGACGGAGAGGCGTTCCTACTTCTGAATCAGACTGACATTGTCAAGATCATGAGCATCAAACTGGGCCCGGCCCTGAAAATCTACAACGCCATTTTAATGTTCAAGAGTACTGACGAGGGACTCAAGTGATCGCTCTTGGCATTCCGGTGTATGTGATCACCTCCCATCGTGTGCCAATTCATTTTCATTTCCCATGAAGCATTTGGATATTTACTTCAAGTCCCTCAGAGAGAGAATCATTTTATGTCATACATGTTTTCATGGGACTCTGCTGTGAAAAGAAACATAAGTCTGCCGACTTTAACTACAGATTTAATAATGTGAAATGTTTATAATGCAATTTCACTCTGAGAGGAGATGGAAACAACCACGTTGACTTAAAAGATGTGTCTGTGCAGCGTGAAGAGAATTATTGATGCACTTTACATGTTCATCCACTGGGTGGAGCTTATACGCATCCTGAGCCAGCTGAAGCAAATTTGAAGTCCTGCAAGATTGGTTTCAGTACATCTACCTGTTATAAGTACGTCTACCGTATTTCAAACTGTTTTATCGATGTTTGGTTTTCGATAATGGTTGAAAAGCACTTAGGTATATTAGGTCAAATAAACAGTTTGGTATTTCGGAACATTTTTGGTTTAAGAGCATAGCGAAGTTTTGATGTTGTAGATTTGTTTGTATAGGACCAAATTCTCTCTCTGATGGAGATATTTCGTCCCGATGCAATTATTGGTTTAAACTGTCATTCAGTTCACACACTTCAAGAAATCAATAAATGTTAAATGTTAATTCTTTGTATTGTGCATGCCATCTTTGAATGGTGGTTATTTTTTCGAAATTACATTGGGTTACTGGGGGGGAAATTAAAACCGGTAGTAATTATTTACAGATTCTTTGCTTATTTGTGCTGTATTCTCAAAGAAAGACTAGAAGTGTCATATCAGCAACCCTCCCTCCGTGGTGGTCTCCGATAACAAAGTGTAGATAAAACGCCTTTGCTAGAAGTTCTAAACTGCTGCTTCGTACAGTAGGCTAAACTACAGGTTGAATCTTTAGAAGGTAGCGTAAAAGGTTTCCAAAGATTAAGGTGAATTGATTTATTGAAATAAACTGTTAAGTTACGGTGTTATAAGCAGGTAACATATAGCCTATTTTACGCCAGAGCTGAAAGACAGTCGTGCACCGTAGACTGCAGGCTACACCCACACACTTCCCCCCCTCTTCATGTCCATATGCGGGGCTTGGCTGAGGTCGAGAAGGCTGGTGTCTTGCTAATGATTGACTCCGTCGCGGAAGGGACAGGTTTCGTAGTATGACGTGACCTTCACCTCACAGTGAAATGCAATGATGCAGTGTAGACAGCCGCTCTGCAATGTGAGTGCGAAGTTCTTCCTCCAGCTGTTGAGTAGTTAGGGCTACCTGACTTTTTTGTTACGTGGATCGCAAACTGCGACAGGTAAGTTATTTTATTCCAATTTTTAGTGTCCATTGGCTACAGCGCGAGATGTAGCCCAGTGTGTAAGTGCATTTGGGTGCAGCTGTTTCACGTTTTCGTGGACCCTACTTTTTTATTCTTCAAACTAACTTTTAAGTCCATACTGTCAGTGTGAGATAGCCTATATCAATAATGTCATCCAGCAGGACTCAAAATTTAAAGGATGTTGTAGTGTTGGATCTATGGTCGGTAGTCCATTAAATGGGAAAGTGAATTTCAAGCGCAATGCTTCAGCAGATTTCAAAGCAGTAATGCTGACATTATACATTATGGTTTCTGTCTAGTTCAAGTCACTGAGAACAAAAACGGAGGCATGTTTTATCGCCGTTAAGAAGCTGTCTGCCTGGCTGATTGTCGCTCCTTAAAAACAAAATGACAAGCACGACTGCAGATTTAATCAGTTCACATCAACACGATGTTTACTATATAAACATGTTCACTGATATGAACTCTTAAGGTGGCCCACTGTCTTTTTATTATGCACCTATGCATGTTACAAACTAGAATATCCAGTTTCTCAGGATATTATTTTCACTGACAGCAGATTCTTATCGATGAAGAGCCAACAAAAGGTCCTGACATGTGTGTTATATTTCAATATAGCTCCTATGTAAAATTTGTCTGCAGGATTGGAATGGATCAAAATCATGGCGCATTGTAATGAAGTAAGCTTACTTTTCTTCACCATTGTACATAAACAATTAATACGGGCATCAGAAATGTGGAGTTGCTTGTACCAGAATTGTATCGTTTTTGCCAAAATCTCAAATTTGGTTCCTCAGCTTTCACCTACATCGCCCAGCGATGTCAATCTTGGAGCTTCAGCCAACCCCCAGTGAGTAGTTGTTAGCTTACTAATAACACCTGACTATTTCAAGCTTTTAAACTTAAATGTAATGAGGGACGTACTTCTATTAAAAATATTAAATCTTACAGGGAAGAAAATACATGAATTTTGTTTGACAATAAATGGACACTCAGCTTAAATCCTCTTTTTGTCCTTTCAGTGCTAAACCTACTGACTTTGATTTCCTTGCTGTTATCGGAAAAGGGACGTTCGGAAAGGTAAGGGAGACGGCACAGCCTCTCCCATTCAATGGCTGCACACAGCTTTCAGAAATGATTAACCTTTAAATGGAAATATGACGAGGTTCCATGTAAATGGGAAAAAAAATGGTTAAGTATAAATGCATTGGGCTCACTCGCAGCTCTGTACACTTCATATAGATGTTATACAGATTTATGCTCTTTTTCTGTCAAATCAATTTCAGGTCCTGCTTGCCAAGCTGAAATCGGATGGAACATTTTACGCAGTGAAGGTTTTGCAAAAGAAAGTCATACTGAAGAAAAAAGAGGTGTGAACCACTGAATGACAGTCACTTGTTATTAATTTGGCTTTCAAACAAGTGCCTCCACATGCCATATAACCAGTGTAACGCACACAGTTTCTGCTGCTCTGGAGATCCAGTTTAATCTAATCTCATGTTGTTCTGTTCTTTGTACCGTGACAATCTTTTTTTTTTTAATAGCCTTTGCTCCATGCAGCTGTCTACCATGCTTGTTGTTCGTTATGAGTCAAAACCACAGTGCCAACCCTTCCTCCAGGGCATACTGATGTTATGTAATGCATTCCTCTTGAATATCAATGTTGCCACACAATTTGTAGCAAGAACATGTCAGATGTATTATATCTGATTCGATTGTATCCCTGGTTTAAATGTTTGATTTGAGTAGATCTGATTGGATTACACTACCATTTCAATGTTTTCCACACTGTTATGTAAACAATGCACTGGCAGTCATAGGCACTGTGTCTTCGTTGCCGTGGACATAATTGGTCTGAAATGTCTTAGTCAGATGTCCATCGCGTCTCCCTCTGGTGCCTTCAGCGCACAGTGGCGTTGTTCGGACCGGCTCTTTTGTCTCGTGTCTGGTAACAGTGGCGTTGTTTTGGAAAGGCTCCTTGTGTCGTGTCTGGTGACAGCTGCTTTTCCACATTCTGATCCCCTTGCCCACCTCCTCAATGCCGCTTTTGTGTGCCCGCGCAGCAAAAAAACATCATGGCCGAGCGGAATGTCCTGCTGAAGAGCCTGGACCACCCCTTCCTGGTCGGGCTGCACTACTCCTTCCAGACACCCGAGAAGCTTTACTTCGTCCTGGACTATGTCAACGGAGGAGAGGTAGGGGTCAGAGGTCAAGGAGCAGCATAGGGGCAATAGAAATAGTAGTAGCAGGTGTAGTAAATTAATGTAGGGGCAGCATATGGGCATTAGTAGTAGTAGCAGGTGTAGTGAATTAATGTAGGGGGCAGCATAGGGGCAATAGAAGTAGTAGTAGCAGGTGTAGTGAATTAATGTAGGGGGCAGCATAGGGGCAATAGAAGTAGTAGTAGCAGGTGTAGTGAATTAATGTAGGGGGCAGCATAGGGGCAATAGAAGTAGTAGTAGCAGGTGTAGTGAATTAATGTAGGGGGCAGCATAGGGGCAATAGAAGTAGTAGTAGCAGGTGTAGTGAATTAATGTAGGGGGCAGCATAGGGGCATTAGTAGTAGTAGTAGGTGTAGTGAATTAATGTAGGGGGCAGCATAGGGGCAATAGAAGTAGTAGTAGCAGTTGTAGTAAATGAATGTAGGGGTCAGCATAGGGGCATTAGTAGTAGTAGCAGGGGTAGTAAATTAATGTAGGGGTCAGCACAGGGCTATTAGTAGTAGGAGCAGGTGTAGTAAATTAATGTAGGGGGCAGCATAGGGCATTAGTAGTAGTAGTAGCAGGTGCAGTAAATGAATGGAGGGGATTGGACCCTACATCAGTTCAAATTACCAGTAAGATTATGGGACTTCATAACTGACATTTTGAGCATTTGCAAGGAAAATTTGAGTTGGCTTGTGCTTCTATGGTTCTAAATATACTTTGATTTCCGATTAATGAATTGATAGTTCTGGTAACGCTGGTAACAGTGTCTTTCTTTCTCTTCCAGCTTTTCTTCCACCTGCAAAGAGAGCGGTGCTTCTCCGAACCGCGAGCTCGCTTTTACGCTGCAGAGTTAGCCAGTGCTATCGGTTACCTGCACTCTCTCAATATTGTATACAGGTTGGTAAGCACCGCACACACGCTGTGTCCACGACTGGCGATGGATTTGATCGCTCATATATGGTGCTGGGTTCATAGGGTTGTCGTTCTAAAATGATCTTATGTTCTTTAAAAAAGGGATTTAAAACCAGAAAACATCTTGTTGGATGCCCAGGTAAGAACATTTCGGTTGATATGACTCCATTGGCATTTTGAAGAAACCTGCAGTAAATGTAATCACTGTCGTGGGATTATGATCTGTCCCAGGGCCACATAGTTCTAACTGACTTCGGCTTGTGCAAAGAGGGGATCGAACCAGAGGCCACTACAAACACTTTTTGTGGTACCCCAGAGGTAAGAACTTTATGTTCTTTTCTATACAGGACAGTAAAATAAGTTTCAGACATGGGATGGGTTCTTATGTTTACTAGAGCGTTCAGTGGTATCCATAGCAACGAGTGTCATCGCCGGTTAGGTCAGTTTAGGATGCGATCACAGTAGAATAGTTCCTTTGTCAGCTTCTTCATGTTTCTGTGCCGTCCACTTTTCCTCGTCTCACAGTACCTCTCCCCTGAGATGCTGAGGAAGGAGCCCTATGACCGCACGGTGGACTGGTGGTGCCTGGGAGCTGTGCTCTATGAAATGTTGTTCAGCCTGGTGAGTGTGAATGGGAGCTAACAAAATCCAAGATGGCTGAGACGCTACAGAACTTGACAGCTTCTGTCTAATAGGAATCAATGAAACACCCTAGCACGTCGAAAAATTACGCCTGATAGGAAGCAATGAAACAACCTTGCATGTCGAAAAATGACGCTAGAAGGTAGATATAGCGTCAGTTTTTGACGCCATGGGCCACAGACCAAGCTTCATATTTTGACGAGTTGGGAATGAGAACGTGTTGTCGTTACATAACATACACTAATTTAAACCAACACTTCAGTCCCACACAACCAGGATTAAATTATTGTGAATGCATGTTTTCTTCCCCCAGGGCTTATATTCCATGGAAGCTGAGCTCGACTTTGTTAGCTTTTTAAATACTGGCTCTTTGCATGTGGGTACCAGTGTAATAAGACTGGACACAGTATTGGCTCTATGATTGGCCTAATCGTGTCACTTTCATATGTCTGTCACAGCCTCCATTCTACAGCCGGGATGTCGCCCAGATGTACGATGGTATTCTCTTCAAGCCACTACGCCTGCCTCCTGGGAAGTCTGATGCTGTGTGCCATCTTCTCAAGGGGCTTCTGCAGAAAGACCAGCGTTGCCGCCTAGGGGCTACTTCTGACTTTGTGAGTGAAGAGTTTTTTCCTGATTGTTGTGTCACAAAAATAGAATATATACCGTGTGCATATTCACAATTTGACAAACTTATTTTCAGTTGGAGATAAAAAACCACATTTTTTTCTCCCACATCAACTGGGATGACCTCTGTAAGAAAAAAATCACTCCTCCGTACAAGCCCAACGTGGTAAGTGTGCTGCTTCTCTCACACAAACAACAGTGTTCTCTTGATGTGTTTTCCTCTGAACCCATTGAAAAGTACTGTCCCAAATATGTGATCAGAATATTGCTAACTGAAGGTTTCATTTGTAATAATTAACTAAAGTGACTGTGGTAAATGGCGGTCAGTGTACGCTCTCCACTATAAGATTCTGGAATTACTGGCAAAAAACTCTTTATGAATTGCTATTTATTATCATTAGATGTGGCAGTTAGTGTGCACAGCAACTTAAGTTTTTTAGCGGTCTGGTGCTGCGTCGTCTGTCTCGTTTTTTTGTGACAATGACAATAAAGTACTTTGGAACTCACTCCTGAGTCCTTCTTCCACAGAAGGGCCCAGCAGACATTCAGAACATCGACCCAGAGTTCACCCGAGAGATGGTATCCAGTTCGGTGGGCCGCACTCCAGATCTTGCCTCTAGTTTTGCCACCAGCGGCTCCGGTGGCGCCAGTGCTTTCGTTGGCTTCTCTTATGCCCCTGGTGAGGACAGCTTTCTCTGAGTGTGCTCATCTCAGCAGCTCTCATTCACCTGGGCCCTGCCATCATGGTGCTCAAGAGTGGAGGAAATTACTGAAAGCCCACTTTTCATTATATTGTACATTGGCGGACATTGAGGGAGGGGGTGCTAATGTGAACATAAAAGCTGGTGATTACAAATGTATACGTGATGTGTACCTTTGTCAAGGCGGAATGGGGTTTCCATAGAAACTAGTGATTCGGCTTATTAGTAAATGCATTGGTGTATTTGAGTCACAAAGCAACTCCGACTTGCTGTGTTGGAAGAGCTATTCCTTTCATGTGAACGCCATATTGTGCATTAGAAAACCCAAACTGGTTTTATACAATTCATCCCAACTCAGGACTCTGTCAACCCTTATGTGAGCATGTGATGGATTTGTAGTTTGTCACTGAGTTAATACTGTTTGTTAGAGTGCAATATTTGTAAACTGTATTGTTTTCAGTATGGGCTGTACTTTGTCAGGCTGTGCTTTGCAAATAGTGACCAAATTAATTTTCTGTGCATAAAAAGAAATCATTGGTGAGTAGAACAATGATGGCTGGCTTCTTAAAGTGTATGTAATAATCTTTTATTAAATTGTGTATTAATGTTTAACAACCACCGATTTACAATAAGTGACTGTTATTTGACTAATATTTGACTATTTCATTTTCGACTTTGAATCCATGTATTACCTGGACTTTGCACATAAAGCCCTTGCCCTTTGTAAGTAGGATAACAATCTGAACAAAAACACTGCCAGTGATCTAGATCCAGTTGATCCAGTTCAAGACAGACCTTACAGTGAGACAGAGCTTACAGCACTGTAATGTTTATGAGATACAACATCACAAAAGTGACGTATGGCATGACCCCCTACAGGCATGCGCAGGTTAAGTGTTCAGCGGAGCAGAGCCTGCGAGTACATGTACAGTACAGTTCTATATAATTGCCTTCATATCAGTAACTCATCTTTCTTGAACACTCTGTCTGGTTATTAACAACACACATAACTAGAACATCACAAGCACCGCATTGTGCTACTTTAAAAGGCATATCAAATGAATCTGTTTCACCTCGAACAATGACACAATAATGTATTTGGGAGATGAGCCACACTCCTAAATCTGAGATGTCATATGAACTGTGAAGGATAAATGCCTCTGAAGACACAGTACATGCTAGCTTGGACAGGGGGGAAAAGTCCCAGTAATGCTTGCAGTGGTGCTATTCATATGCAAAGCAGGGGCATCTAGTCACTTGGCCCTGATGTAATCTATTGAGTCCCCAGACACTCCCTGAGATTCCCTTACGACCAATTTACAAACCTTAGTGAGCAAATGCTTTCAACAACAGAGGGCAGAGCAAACGAAGAAGTAATAATTGAACCCAGATATTAATCATGTCTCATGATGCAGTGTATGAACATTGATAAAATATTGTGCTGTCAGTGAGCATTGCCTCTGCCTTTGAAAATTAAAAAAAAAAACAATTACACTAAAGGAGTCATTGTATTGAGTAGTGCAAGTTAATATGTTTCCTTGGGGTCTTAATGGAATGTCTATAACATACGTTGCTCAAAATACTACAAGGATCATTTAAAACAGCACACTTTTTACCCTGTCTAAAACTGCCCTCCTCCTTTTGAGTGCCTGTTTCTTTAAATGCTAATGAGCCCTCCCCCCTTCTCCGCGGGTTACGCTCACCGGAGGTGTTGGGCTACCATAGAAACTTGCTGAGCGGGTACATTACAAGAAATATGACTGATGAATACGGCAATAAACTCGGCTTGCACCCATACATTTATGATCCAGAGTCAGACCCTGAACAGGAGGAGGCCCCCGAGGAGGTTCGAGAATGTAAAGTTGAACAGGGCGTTTCTGAATGGTTAGTAAACTTGCCGTTACTTCGACAATACTTATGTTATGATTGTACGTGGGCTAAGGACATTGTTGGGTGTGTCGAGAGCGTCGCAATGCACGTGGCTCGAGAACGTAAACACTGTGTGTGTGCATGCATGTACGAGTAGGCCTATGTAACAAACACAGTGTGTTTATGTGAGTAAGTTATTGGTGGGGAAAGTGCTTATGTAAATGCCAGTAACTGGAACGCCATTAAGATATGCCTGCTACACGAGTAAAACTCCAGCGGGTTCAGCTGAGGTTTTCTCACATTCCTCCAGCTGACCATCCAGGGTGTGTGCTATGGTGTGACTGCACAGATCTGGCTCTGTAAATGGGAACAGTGGCCTAGACTATAAACTACACCGGCAATCAACATGCTAGTTCAGATGGAAGCAGTGTATTTTAATTAGATGTTGAGATAATTTGCCAGGATCGAGGACAGCATCTTTTCTAAATTCACTGTCACCAAGTAGAAAATCGTAAACAACAACAATCGCCGGTGGGGAGAGGCCATTTTTCCATTGACTGGAATCCTGCTTTATTTATTGGTGGCCCCAAGAAAGATTTTGGGGGAAAATGGCGGATGTTGTTGTTGTTTACAATTTTCTATGAGTTCTCACCACACAATGACGTCTCATCTTTGCCCCTTGAATGTCGAATTGTAATGGTATGGAGTGTAAAAAAGACTAGGAAGTGAATGTTTATTTTTTTGCCTCGAAAGTTGCACTGGGTGCCTTTAAATCCAACGGTACGGACAAGCTGTACAACCCTGTTTCCACACAGGAGACCCACAATAGTGAAAGTAATGCCTCGGTTGTACACATTGCACACATTTCTCTTCATGAAGTCCCCACCACAAGCTGAGAGCACTGACGGTAAAAAGAATGGGCTGAGGCTGAGCCACCCCAAAGGGCTTGATCGAATTTATGGATGCCTGAAATGATGGCACTTAAAGGGACACAGCGCCATCTGCTGGGCATTACCTGTATGTTATTTATGTATGTATGTCTGTGAGTTGCGTACGTGTATAAGCTAATATGGATGACCTAAATTTCCCTCTGCTGGTCAAGCATCTTTCTCCAATTCACGCAAAACAACTTGTGCATCCCAATGTTCTTCCAGACGAATATGCACCACAGACTATAACTAAATAATGTAACGCTTCCCAGAACTCAGTAGAAGTCCAGAGTCTCTGTTCGAAAACAAAGATGGGCTCTCTTCAATGTTCATCTACCTGTTCCACACCTTGTGTTTTCTTCTCCTTTTGGGAATTCTTCACACCACTTTACTTCTTGTGTCTCCAAAATCTCCAAGGAATCACAGGTTGTGCATCCATAACCCACTCACTCCAACACCCTCTTTCTGACTTCTTATGTGTCTGGGTTTTTTTCTTCAAAGCCACAGTCAGCCCAAAAGAGAACAACAACAATAACAATCTCAGCAGCAAATGTGTGTTTCAACTGTGATTACGCAGCATAGAACAGGAACTGAACCTAGGCCAACCGTCAGAAGCAACCATTTATAAACAGGAAGAATTGGTTTGTTTGTGTTGAAGGGAAATAAAACAGTTACATCATGTGTATGTGTGCGTGGGGGATGTCAGTTTATGTGTAACCTCTTTTTTTTTCTGTGTTTTTTTTGAACAGCCAACAAAATCTCAAATCCTCGTCAATGCCAGGGAATGCACCCAGATGTGCATCCTGTTGCGGCGTCAAAGGCTGTTTTTGGAGGCGTAGAAAAAGGACTGATGAACACGGCAATATGCTCGGCTTGCAACCATACATTTATGACCCAGAGTCAGACCCCGAACAGGAGGAGGCGCCCGAGATGGCTCGAGAATGGTTAGTAAGCTTTATGTAACTTCGACAACACTAATGTAATGATTGTACATGGGCTAAGGACATACGGTCTTGTTGGCTGTGTCGAGAGCATCGCAATGCAAGTGGCTCGAAAACGTTAACAGTGTGTGCAGGTACGAGTATGTAACAAACACAGTGTGTTTATGTAAGTAAGTTACATACAAGTGTATAAGCTAATATGGATGACCTCGGGATTAATAAAGTATCCATCCATCTATCTATCTAGCTACCTGAAAAGATGACATTTAAAAAGTAACACTACCCTCAGCTGGTCAAGCACCTGAAAAGATGGCATTTAAAAAGTAACACTGCCCTCTGCTGGTCTAGCACCTTTCTCCAATTCACGCAAAACAACTTGTGCATCCCAATGTTCTTCCAGTAGAATATGCACCCCAGACTATAACTAAATAATGCAACGCTTCCAAGAACTCAGTAGAAATCCAGAGTCTCTGTGGATGACTCGAGACGACAGGAGCCCACTGTCTGTAATACATGTAATAACCTGAGGGGGGCAGTGTAGAGTTTGTATATTTTGTATTAGTGTGGTTTCGGCTACCTGCAGTAGGTCTTGGAAAGTATCCCATGTGGATACAGGGGCTCTACTGTCTTGTACAGTTTTCTTTAACTCCGAATTAACATTAATGCTGGTTTCTACCTGTCTCCAGCTAATTTCACAATGCGAGCAGAAGCTAACCATCGCTAGCTTTACCGATCAGGATCACAATTGTTCTCACAACAACTACACAGTCAACTGAAGTAAACGCATCGATTACCTGCGGATTTGATAGCCGCAATCTGTTTGCATAGAATAAATCACATGTTTTAAGCATGAGAGCTGTTATTTTCATGAGAAACCACCGGATGAGAGATGTCCATAACCCTGGATCCCACATTATAGTCTCACATGCATCCTTTTTCTGCTTTAGCATATTAGAAGCAACAGCTTTGATTTTATGAGACAAAACAACGGTTAGTTACAAAAGACTGACTGATTACTATATTTTAATGGGGGATTACTGGTACTCCATACCACTGCTCACACACACACACACACACACAATTTTTTTGCAGTCTTCCATTGATTGACGAACCATAGTTTCATACTTAAGCATCGTTTTTGCGGTTGGTGCTCACTGGCTGAGCAGGTGGGCTGGCTCGGATAGTCTAGCCCAGTGGTTCTTAACCCTATTGAAGGTACGGAACCCTGCAAGCTTCATCAGTGCATTCGCCGAACCCTTCGTATTTGAAAAATTAAAAATTATTTCTTCAAAACGTAGGTATAAAAAAATATGGCCCGACCTTGCTAGTGTGGAGCGCTCTATACTGTGTGGGTCTTGACTCCTGCCGAAACCCTGAGAGTGACTCAACGAACCCCTGGGGTTCGATCGAACCCAGGTTAAGAACCACTGCTCTATCCTATCGACTTCTCCTAACCAGTCTTCCATGACCTTTGACCCAGGAAAAGACAATCACATTGCTAAGAGAATCCAACTGCACTTACACTTCAGGTTTTTCTTTGCAGCCTTCTCTTAACTTCGCTGTACGGCTTTATCAAAACCCTTCTCTCATGTTTGTGGACCTGTCACCTGATCTTGGAGCACTGATCTCAAAAAGAAACTGGATAGCGCATCACATAGTTTCTGACAGTTTCAAAGTGAGGCCACACGAAAAATTGTGGCGGCCATTTTACTGGGACCACTTTCATGATTGAGACCAATGATTATGACGGGCGATTAATATTATATATAAGATATTTAATGAATTTGCATATTAAGCCTCACTTTGATACCATGGGATGCGCTATTCAGTTTCTTTTTGAGATCAGTGTGTGTCACGACCCAGCCTGGTCTGCCCCGCCCCCTGCTATCAGTGCTCTCTCTATTGTCCACAGCTGAGGTAGCAGAGTCTGCGCAGGTGTGAGGAATCAGCCCTTGATGAACTGCACCATAAGAAGGCCTTGGTGCAGAGTGCAAGAGGCTCTCTCTGATCGACGCGTCGTTATGCTGTTTGCTTTGGACACATGTACACTACTCTTTCACCCGCTTACACCACACTTTTATTTGCTGACATTTTACACTGACTGTTCTATCATACTTTAATAAATCCGTTTATTACACAACCTGGCGTCGGAACTCCCGTTCATGTTGCATGCAATGAGCCTTGCGTGTTACATATGTTTTGGGGTTGTTGGTCTCAATTCTGCCATCTTTTCCAGCTTATCCCTCAGTTCCTTTTCAACTCCTGGTGTCAGAAGTCCATCTGTCCTTCCAGTTTTCTTTTCTATTTCTAATCTTCTATTTGCTTTTTTTTTCAACAGCCAACAAAAATCTCAATTACTCCTCAATGCCAGGGAAAGCACCCAGTTTTGCATCCAGTCGCATCACTCGCTGTCTGTGGTGACCTAGTTCATGCGTAGGACATTAGCCACCAGAGATAACTGTGTTAACGTGTAAATGAACGCTCATATTGACACAAGTAGGCTATATAACAGTGAGAGCTGATTTGGACACTCAAATTCAAATTTCAAATTTCAAATTCAAAAAGAGCTTTATTGGCATGACTTGAAGTAGTGTTGCCAAAGCTGACATATGATAATACAACAGATACAATATCTAACAATACAATACCTAGATAATTTATACTAGAAAAAAAAAAAAGAAGTGTATAGTAGCTATAGTCTATATATCTACAGTACCTTGCGTATTCACCCCCTTGGATGTTTTACCCTTTTATGGCTTTTATAAATCAGTCATGGTCAATATAAGTTGGCTTTTTGGACAAAAAAATTCACAAAATAGCTCTCTTTAATGTCAAAGTGAAAATATATTTCTACACAGTCATGTAAATTAAATACAAATATGTAATGAAAATAAGTGATTGCATAAGTATTCACCCCCTTTATCACCCCCTTTATATAGACTGCCCTAATTCA
Source organism: Sprattus sprattus (assembly GCF_963457725.1). Taxonomy (NCBI): domain Eukaryota; kingdom Metazoa; phylum Chordata; class Actinopteri; order Clupeiformes; family Clupeidae; genus Sprattus; species Sprattus sprattus. The sequence continues at coordinate 5,091,067 of NC_137921.1, read as the reverse complement.
ACAGAGGTCCAGCCAATTGGTGCTAGAAGTCTCACAATTAGTGATATGGGGATCAGTGTGCAGTAAATGTGTCTCAAGTGATGGTAGTATAACGACACCTGTGTCTGGAAGGTCTATTCACTGGTCAGTATTCAGTAATCAGTATCAAGGGGGTGAATACTTACGCAAGGTACTGTATATCTCTAAATAAACACTCTTTCTCCGTTCATTTCATTCCAGTTTGTTGTGTTTCAACAGCTGTTTTCTTGTAGCTTGGAGACACATGCTCATGCCTTTTAAAGGGTCTCTGAGTGAAATCTTACAAATTTAAAAATGTTTTGAACATATTTAAGTGTGTGGATAAGCTGTATAAGTGAACACGTTGAAAGTAGTCATTGTGACAGATTAGGGGTGAAGTTATTACTATCAAACAGCAACATCAAAACAATAGGCCTACCTACTGTACCTGTCCTCAAATAATGTATTGTCTACTAAACAAGAGCCTTTTTTTAAGGCTGCCAGATAATTATTTAAACTTGTCCAATCTTGATCCAAACTCCTCTATCACTACACTAAATCTTGGAGAACATTTTCAAGTGTTTAATACAAATTTCAGTTGACTTGATATTATTATTATTATTTATTAGATTTTTAAATCCTTAAATATAGAAATCGGTATTGATCCTTTATCGTGCTCTTATAGTGTACTATTGTTAGCTAACGTTTTACATGATGTTCAATTTATATGCAAATGAAAGACACAAACAGATCCAACTCTGAAATTACATTTATTGATTGAGTCAACAAGAATATACAAACAATGCAAATTCTATGTTGATTATAACGTTTGACTACAATCTTGTGATGGTCAACTGAGGTAGTTCTGAAGGGTTCTTCCCCCTGAATGAGCGCACGCACCCAGTAAAGTAGAAACCCGTCTATAAGAATTCATGGAAATTACAGGCTTGTAAATTAATAAAGGAGCAATGTGTAGTTTCTTTTTTAAGTGCTCTTGATGGTCATAGTATTGTAGGAAGGGGGAGACATTTTGGATCTTGTTTGTTTGTTTGTATACGGTGTTTTCCTTTTTAAACACATTTGATTGCATTTTCACAGCCGTAAATTGTAGTGCAAATTGTAATTGCCTGAGACATGGTGACCTGCACATAATTCACAGGAATGTTAGGAACCAGCTTCGGTGTCAGAAGCCTTCTATAATCAGTTTTATGTTGGGACAACAGGTAAAAATACATTCTCAGTAGCCAACTATAATCAGTTTTATGTTTGGAAAACAGGTATAAATATATTCTAAACCTGAATAGTATTTTACTGTATTAATGCCATATATATATATCAGTATTGTATCCTATTGTAAAATACAATGCAATCTGGAAGGGGGGAAAATGTGATTACAGCACTTTAAGAAAATGCCAATTTTTTTTCGGAAGAATTTAGTGTAAACTGTAGCCTACTATAAACAGCTGAGCGTCTTGGGAAGGTGAAAGAAAAGTGTGAGATCTCATTTTAACTTACACCACAGCCATGTGGCTCTTGCTATAGAACTGCTAGGAAGGTTAGGTCATGTATGCTCCAAGATAGTGATGTTGCACTGTTTGTCAGAGCCTACCTGATACAGTTTCACTGTTAAACTGGTAACATAAAGAGGCAACATATGACAAAGCAGAAACAGTGCGAGTGGCTGCAGGAGTAGAACCTATCCACATTGTACTCACATGAAGTGCATACTTACTGCATTTGATTACAAGACAACCCAACGTGTTGCCAACCGCCATGTTGTTTCCGTTAATGAGATGCTGGAAGTAGACCAGGCATAAACCCAAAACAGTGTGAACAGCTGTGGGAGAGAGATGGATGACGATAAATTGATGAACATGTTATCATGTTCAATAACGCAAAATACAACTATAAACAAGTGTTTAAATCAAGTTTAATTGACGGTTTCGATATGAGCTTCGCTAACATTAATTGTGCGCATGCTAGCTAATGTAGCCAGCTAGTCAACCTATCCTTTGTTTTTGCAAACATACTGACACCAAACGTGATCACTTTAAGCAATGGAAGTCTGTCTTGGTGCACTGTCTTGGCTGCACTTGGTGCACACACTTGGTGCACTTGGTGTATACGAAAACAATCGTCCGTAACCAAATTCGCGTGCGTAACGTGTGTTTTTATTTACGGTAGGCTATAGCCTACATCTGTAAAGGGCCCAGGAGTCAAGGCCTTGGCCGTACAAACGTATAACTATTCATTTTTCTTTTAGCGTACTTTATACAACAGTACGCCAAGCCAAGGGTAGGCTACCTTTCACTTCAGTTGTATGCGTAATGGAACGCTGTTCATATCACACGTGTCTTTTGAAAACCATATTGTTAGTAATATTGTTGGTGGTAACCATATTGTTGGTAACCATATTGTCGACTGTTGTAGCTTACCAAAGAACAGCTGCAATACAATAGGATAATGGCACAGACTTATATCCCTAATGTAGTTGCATTCACAAGTGTGTAGATTTGAATGGAAAGATACATGGAAAGTTGAATGTTTCCTCAATACCCATCGAAGTTTAAACCCCACCCTGAAAACCCCTTCTACTGGCTCCTTTTAGCGCCACCCTGTTACTCTCAACAGACATTCATTGCGCGGTAGATTCCTCACACGGTTTAAGTAGGCTAATGTTTGTCAACCAACTGATGGCTGTGTAAGACATCTACCGTCCCCATGTGCATCTGCTAAGGGAAATTAAAGGGCGTGCGTGAACTATTTTCACTTCAATTTAATATCAAGTAGCTTCTGTGACCTCGAGGAAGGATTTAAGCGTTACTGCTTAAAGCAGGCTATCGGCTAAATACTTCTGGATCACTGAGGAAATGTCGGCGTTGAACGGGTGAGCATACGGTCTTAGTATGAACGTTGGATCATAGTTTAGCCTACCTGTCGTGATTAAATATGCTAATACCAAACTAAATTTATTTTATAGATGAATGGTAACGAAGATTGCCTAGGGCGGTTATACTTAGGTGAATGTCGCAGCATACGTTAGGTTACAAACGGAAATCAAGCCAACTTGTTTCACCCGTCTTGGCCGTTGTTCGGGTGCAGTTGAGCTGCGTTAACTGGTGTGGTAAAGTGAAGCTACACTCAGTACACTCAGTACAAGCATCAAAAGCAACAACGCGATTATGTCCTTTCTAGTTCTCTGCAGTTTAAATTACACGTGACAAAAGTAGTGGAGTATGTTGATAGTGTAACGTTACTTGCTTGCAGCGGTTATCCGTTTCTATGTAACGTAATTCGTCAGTTGGGTTTGTCACATGTTGAGAAATGCTGGCTAGAATGTGACCAATGCAGTGCAACAAAATGTCAGCTCATATTGACGAAACGGTTAGTGGGTCCACATTTCGGCTATTACGATATTTTCGTGTATGCGCTCTATTTGAAGACCTCGAAGACCATGCTGTTGTTCCAAAACTTTACATCTACCCTAATGGGCATTTCTAAATGGGGGAGGAGTTCCAACCATTCTGTTTTTTGACCATACGTTAATTTGCACTCAGCGGTAAGCCTACGCAATAGTTAGGAGTACATATGCGATACAATGGTTGGCCATTGCACGGTTCAGGATTTAATGAATGTTATACACATTTTGGGTCAATTCTGTTTTGTAAATGGCTCCTCATGTAGTCATAGTGAATTAGCCTATTTTTTGTCAACAATTCAAATTGAGCCATGCTATTCTGGGAAACTGATATCTTGTCCTGTAGAAAGTTTCTTTACTATAACATACTTTTAATAGGACAAAATGGATGACAGTACACTCTGAGTGCAGACTTGTTATAAAGGTTTTGGAGAACTTAATTTGTTTATGTCCTGCCTGTTACTGCATTGTTTTTCAGTGTGAAAGAAGAAGCTCAGGAAGTCTCCCTCCCTGACACAGACTCTGATTTGGCCGAACAGAAGGATAGTCTCAAGGTGAACATCCGATGGACACGCGAGGAGGTCTGTAAACTAACTTCAACCCTGAACAGTCCAAGACTATTAAGATCATGTTTCTTTCTTACCACATAGTATTGTTGTGAAATGATTATTCATCAAATAATGATGTGAATTCATTCCACTTAAGTTTCTAGAGGAAATGTCATACTCGTGCTTAAGTCAGTATTCATGCACAAGCATGTAAGAATGTTACTTTGCTATGATTTTCATTAAAATTGTATTATGATTGATTTACATCAGAATGAGACCCTTAAAAATTTGGTTGAGAACTTCGGCCTAAAAGACTGGAAGACCATTGCCAGCTTTTTACCTGTAAGTATGAGCCACTGAGAAGCCTAGGCCTACTAGATTAACTTAAAAAAATGAATCTGTAATTATAACCAAGATGCATTGTGTGGTAAGGGTCACTAGCTAGGGTTACTTACACAGTACTAACCATAAATGTGATGCTTATGTAACCAATGCAAATTATGTTCTTGTAAGGTCTATAAGGGTTATCATGCAGGGTTCCTTTCAAGGAACATTCTGTTGTTCTGAACAACTTTAGCCCTTATACTATTGAGTTGTCTTTCTGTTTGTACTACAGAGCTCTCTGACACCATTTATATATTTTCTTTTACTCATCACTCGTCTCTGTTGAAGCCTGCTCACACACACACACACACACACACACACCAGGGTGGACCAGTGTTGTGGTAAAACTATAAAAATATCTACATCTTACTTTCTAATTTTTAAAAAAAATAACTTTTCTTTTCCAGGGACGCACTGAGTTCCATTGTCAGCACCACTTCAAGAGGGTGCTCGACCCTGAGCTGATCAAAGGGGGCTGGACGAAAGAAGAGGATGTGATGGTCAGCGTAATTTTAATGGCATATCACTAATGCATGCTATGTAAAGTTTGTCCACTAGAGTGCAGTATAACTTCAAAATGGCTCCCTGCATAAAATACTTCACCCTGGTCACTTAATTATTGCTACCTAATTGAAGTCTTTAGTCTGTAGATCCAAAATGCAAAACGAGGTTGGTATGGTTAGGAACAGATAGGCACAACATGACCATAACTCATATGCAGCACTGTTTAACAGCTTTATAGTTGTTTACATGTATTCATGTAGCAGAATCTTTATTCAAAGTGACTTACAATTGAGGTAATATTGAGCAATCTTACATTTGAGGATATGAGTAATGTTAACCAAATGCAGTGCCTTCAGTTTTCCTAGACATGGAGCCTTAACTCCCCCAGATAGTGAGTGAAATACATTACCAAACGCTTTGGTTCTCAAACACTTTACTTATATGTGATACAAAAGTAGGCTATTGCACGGTTCAGGATTTAATAAAAGTTATACAAATTTTGGATCAATTCTGTTTTGTAAATGGTTCCTCATGTAGTCATACTGAATTAGCCTATTTTTGCCAACAATGCAAATTGAGCCATGCTATTCTGGGAGTTGATATCTTGTCCTGTAGTAGGTTTCTTTACTATAACATACTTTAAATAGGACAAAATGGATGACAGTACTCTCTGTGTGCACACTAGTTATAAAGGTTTTGGAGAACTTAATGTGTTAATGTCCTGCCTGTTACTGCATTGTTTTTCAACACTTTGGTTTCTTCCCAGTTGTCGAACTTGGTCCAGATGCATGGGGTGAAGAGGTGGGCGGTGATTGGCAGGCACCTTAAGGGTAGACACGGCAAGCAATGTCGTGAGCGGTGGCACAACCACCTTGACCCTGGCGTGAAGAAGACCTGCTGGACCCCAGAGGAAGACATCGCCATCACAAAGGCCCACGAAGTGCTCGGAAACCGCTGGGCGGAGATTGCAAAACTCCTTCCTGGAAGGTACCTCGGAAGGGACATTTCTCTGATTTAAAAAATCTCTTTCTTCAAGTATCTCTCTCAAACACTGAGTGCATCATAACATTAGTGGGTAAAGGATTAAACTGTATTTAAATGTTATGTTTATTCTGTACTATTCAAATGATATTATAGCTGTGTAGGAATGTAAACATAACAGAATGGTATGTGTAATAGGTTCTTCCTTCTCCCCTGGCAGGACGGACAATGCTATTAAAAATCACTGGAATTCTACTCTTAAGCGGAAAGTGGAAATCGGTGCTTCTGATCAGGATAACCGCGGTTCATTTAAAGCCGTGGAAATGGGAGAGGTCAGGACGGACAATGCTATTAAAAATCACTGGAATTCTACTCTTAAGCGGAAAGTGGAAAACGGTGTTGGTGATCAGGATGACGGCGGTTCATTTAAAGCCGTGGAAATGGGAGAGGTCAGAGGGCCTTTCTCTTTGCTCTTGCTTGCTTGTGACTTAGAGTTTTCTCTGACTGGTAGTTAGTTTGTGTTTTTGTACTGAACATTTTATACTTATTACATCCTCAAAATAGGTCATCCATTAATATGATCGTATTCTGAAGTATTTAATTTGTATAGATAATTTACACAGCATATTTTTTCGATCAGTGAGAATTTTTTTTCATCTGATGTCAGGTGAGTGTAGCTTTGACCTCGGGGTTTAGTATTTATTTTTGTGTTTTTTATTTGTGTGTTCAGGTTGCTTTCCACTGCGATGTTGTTCTTGATGGAGAGCCAGCGTCTGAGGAAGAGGAGGATATGATGAAGGTATTTTTTACACATTTTAAAATGCCATTTTTCTGAGACTGCATATTAGGGCCCATTGCAGGAGCTGGGGAGGGGGCTAATATTCCAAGAAAAAAACTCAGAATGTCTAAAGTAGAACAGTTAAGGATAAAAACTTTATTCTTTGAAATTATAAAGTCTTACATATGGCGCAAAGAACTCACAAATAAAAAGGTACAAAAAAAAGTAGCTTACAAATTTGTGTTAACATGTCCCCGAAAGACAGTGTCGACATGTTTCCCATACTTTCATACTCTTTTCATACTATAACTTCCAGTCCAGGGGCAAGTAAGATAGACAAAGACGCTGTAATAAAGGACGATAAAGCATTACAAGCTGTGCCAATGGGGTGGGAATGGAACAGTTCCTGTCTGTATAGTAACATGCTCTGAGTATTGACACACTTGTAATCAACATGTGTTTAGTGTCTGGAGAGTATTCATACACTCAGAATACACACAGCTGGATTATACTTGTACCTTGCACTTTAATGGGGCTCTAGGATAATCTGACTTGTTCCACAAATCTTCTCCCATGCTAAAAGTACAGCCAGCTCAGTCATATTCAGTCTAGTTCATGTTTATCGTAGGTGTGCCTGTGTTTCAGTATTGCTTTTATGACGTTGACATGAAACACTCTCATAATAATGTTCATACATGTTAAAGGTGCATTATGCAACAATTATGCTTCAGGATTAGGGTTAGGATAAGCAGTTTAACCTTAAAATAACATCTTTAAAAAATGTGGGGCGCTACAATGACATTTAATATGGAGAATCGCGTCGGTGCCATTGGCATAGCAGGGTCGATAGGCATATAACTGCGTTCTGTAGTTTCGCCTGCCGCAGCCCACCGACCTGACTTGTATACCTTCTGCCGATCTAGTAAGTAGCTTATTTGCTGTGCTTAGTCTTGTGTTGCACTTGCTTGATGTTTGACTGTGTAAGGACAGTCGTTGAGTAACTAGTTTGTCATAATGCCAGTCAGCAAATTTCGAGAGAGTTCGTTAGTTTTAGCTGCTAGCATACCTTAAGCGAATAGCTATTGATCCTTATTGCACCTTTAATGTGATTGCAGATTGCCCAGTCAGAACCTCTGAAGTACAAAGTGACCCCGAACCCTAAAGCTCCGGAGCCCACTACCAAACGGAAAGCGGATATTTCACCATCTGTGCTTTTTAAGAAAGGCAACCCCAAGAGCCCCGCGCCAAATGCCAGCGGCGGTCAGCCTGGCCTCAGCAACGGCAAGCAGCCCGGCAAGCAGAAGAACATCACGGAGGCCCTGCTGCGTATGATCGCCAAAGACATGCTCCCTCTGAGCTTCGTGGAGGGCTCGGGCTTCCGTAGCTTCATGACGGCGATCGCACCTCAGTACTCCAGACCCTCCCAGCGCAGCATCGGGCTGAAGCTGTACGACAGCGTGGAGAAGCTCATCAAGCCGGCGCTGATCCGACAGCTGAAGAGCTGCGTCGCCACGACAACCGCCGCCGCCGCCGCCGAGAACGCCGCGGTCATTCACACGACGCTGGACCTGTGGTCCAGCCAGGGCATTGATCAGGTCATCGCCGTGCAGCTGCATTTTATTGACGAGGACTGGAACGTCCAGCGCCCCCTCGTGGCCCTCCGACACCTGACCCATAAGAACCTGGCAACCGCAGTCGCTCGAGAGCAGGAAGCTGTGCTGCTAAGCTACGGCGTCTTTCCTGAGAACGTTGGTTACATCATCCTGAACGATGCAAAGAGCACCATAGCTCTCTGCGACCTGTTCTGCAACTACAAAATCATGTGCTGCCCCCAGAGGAACGACCCCGACGAGGAGGAGCTGGTGGCGTTTCTGGGGGACGTCCCCTCCTGCAACAACGTCTTGGAAATGCCGTACGGCACTCAGTCGAGCTGCATCGCTAACGAGCTAAACTCCGTGATCAAGGAGGCCCTGAAGAACTCCCGGGTGGTGGAGAACCTGCTCTTGCAGGTGCACAACGTAGTGGCGTTCTTCCGCGGCAGCGTCTACTGGAACGAGGTGCTGGGCAAGGAGTGCGGCCTCTCGCTCGCCACGCCGTACAGCCACAGCAACTACCGCTGGAACACCATGTTCGCGTCCATCCACAGGATGACGCAGGAGAGCGCCTGGGAGGCGGTGGGGTCTGTGTTGGGGCAGGCGCGTGTCGAGGCCAAAGACTCGTCCACCTCACCTCCCCAGCTGAGGGCCAGGAGAGAGCAGGTGCTGGACATCATGGGCCTGCTGGAGCTCTTCGAGGAGGCCATCCAGGTGCTCCAGGGCGACGGGGTGACCTTCCCCCTCATCATCCCCTCCCTCATCGGCCTGAATAAAACCTTGGAGACCAGGTCTACGACCTACACTCACTTCTGCAAAGAGCTACGTTCTGGTTTGCACACACACTTTCAGCACCTGATAAGGCAGAAGGACCTCATTCTGGCCACCGTTCTGGATCCTCGCATCAAGCTTCAGCCCTTTGCCGACGCGAAGCAGGAGGGGGAAGACGCGACTCTAACGGCGCCCTCTAAAGCGCAAGTTCGAAGCCTAGTTGAATCGGAGATCGGTGAACTAGTCACGTGCAGCATAAAGATAGAGCAAGTGGTGAAACTCGAAGATGATGACCAAGACCATAGCGGCACCATCAAGCGCAAGAAAATATTCAGTTTTCTGCAGCCCGGTGCCAAGACCATGAAGGTGTCGGAGCTCGACATGTACCTTTCTGAACCCTTGCTAGATGGTGACGCGTCCACCCTGGCCTTTTGGAGAGAGGCCACTCGTTTCCCGCAGCTCCAAAACATTTCCCGCAAATTCCTGGCCATCCCAGCCACCTCGGGTGGATTCGATCGTCTGTTCCCCATGGCGTCTTGTATCGTGCGGGCCAGGAGGAGTAGGCTGCCGCCCCACACCACAGAGAGGCTGCTGTTGTACAGAGAGGCCCTTAAGCCAAAGAATGCCATAGCATAGAGAAGGAGAGTGTGTGTGATGACACAAAACCCTACGTAGAAAAATACCTCAAATGACCTGAATGAATGAAATAACTATCACAACTGTCTTGTATGTATCATTTGAATCATGTTTGTGTAATCATTGTTTCATTAGCCATTCCATATTTCCAGTTGCCTTGCTCAGAAATGAGCTAAATGAGCTGCCTGTGATTCCTAGTTTCACAATCATGCACCACTACATGTAATTGATCATGTTCTGTTTCCAGTAGATTAATGAATAATAAACTATGAGTCTGTGGTAAAGAAAGATTAACCTACTATGTTGAATAACTGGACCATTACTGCTGAACCAACTCGATGGTCTTGTAATGCTTCTTCATGAAGCGTTGTCCATTGGACTACCTCCAGCAATCCTGATTCCACAGTGGCGGGCTGCCTTGAAAGGACACAGGACATTTTTTTTTTTTGTTGAAACTGAAAATATGTACAAATCTACAGTTATATGAAATGCATTTTGTTGACACAATGGCTGTAATTCTCATTTTGATTTATATATTCTCTTTTATTTTTATACTTACAATTTTTGAAAAATACTTTTGTAGGCAGAATAAATGATCTGCATTTATTGATGGTATGGTGTCATTTTATTCGCCCTGCATGATATTTTCATAATTATCTTGGTAATGTAATGGATATCGTAAAATGGATGCATGATGCCTCTGAGGAAATCAATCAAACATTTAACAAGGAGAACAGTCTGGGGGGCGAGGTTGCATTAAGAAACTCCCTGTTATGAATGTTTTTTAACCTTGTAGGGCCAGACTGAAAACTTCGCCTTTCTACTATGTATTGGTTGATGCTGTCTGATAAAGGGGCTTTAAGACTGCATCACTTCTCAGTATCTGACAGTAAAGTTCTGGTCGTATGTCCACCTCACCTCCCCAGCTGAGGGCCAGGAGAGAGCAAGTGCTGGACATCATGGGCCTGCTGGAGCTCTTCGAGGAGGCCATCCAGGTGCTCCAGGGCGACGGGGTGACCTTCCCCCTCATCATCCCCTCCCTCATCGGCCTGAATAAAACCTTGGAGACCAGGTCTACGACCTACACTCACTTCTGCAAAGAGCTACGTTCTGGTTTGCACACACACTTTCAGCACCTGATAAGGCAGAAGGACCTCATTCTGGCCACCGTTCTGGATCCTCGCATCAAGCTTCAGCCCTTTGCCGACGCGAAGCAGGAGGGGGAAGACGCGACTCTAACGGCGCCCTCTAAAGCTCAAGTTCGAAGCCTAGTTGAATCGGAGATCGGCGAACTAGTCACGTGCAGCATAAAGATAGAGCAAGTGGTGAAACTCGAAGATGATGACCAAGACCATTGCGGCACCATCAAGCGCAAGAAAATATTTAGTTTTCTGCAGCCCGGTGCCAAGACCATGAAGGTGTCGGAGCTCGACATGTACCTTTCTGAACCCTTGCTAGATGGTGACGCGTCCACCCTGGCCTTTTGGAGAGAGGCCACTCGTTTCCCGCAGCTCCAAAACATTTCCCGCAAATTCCTGGCCATCCCAGCCACCTCGGGTGGATTCGATCGTCTGTTCCCCATGGCGTCTTGTATCGTGCGGGCCAGGAGGAGTAGGCTGCCGCCCCACACCACAGAGAGGCTGCTGTTGTACAGAGAGGCCCTTAAGCCAAAGAATGCCATAGCATAGAGAAGGAGAGTGTGTGTGATTGACACAAAACCTACGTAGAAAAATACCTCAAATGACCTGAATGAATGAAATAACTATCACAACTGTCTTGTATGTATCATTTGAATCATGTTTGTGTAATCATTGTTTCATTAGCCATTCCATATTTCTAGTTGCCTTGCTCAGAAATGAGCTAAATGAGCTGCCTGTGATTCCTAGTTTCACAATCATGCACCACTACATGTAATTGATCATGTTCTGTTTCCAGTAGATTAATGAATAATAAACTATGAGTCTGTGGTAAAGAAAGATTAACCTACTATGTTGAATAACTGGACCATTACTGCTGAACCAACTCGATGGTCTTGTAATGCTTCTTCATGAAGCGTTGTCCATTGGACTACCTCCAGCAATCCTGATTCCACAGTGGCGGGCTGCCTTGAAAGGACACAGGACATTTTTTTTTGTTGAAACTGAAAATATGTACAAATCTACAGTTATATGAAATGCATTTTGTTGACACAATGGCTGTTATTCTCATTTTGATTTATATGGTCTCATATTCTCTTTTATTTTTATACTTACAATTTTTGAAAAATACTTTTGTAGGCAGAATAAATGATCTGCATTTATTGATGGTATGGTGTCATTTTATTCGCCCTGCATGATATTTTCATAATTATCTTGGTAATGTAATGGATATCGTAAAATGGATGCATGATGCCTCTGAGGAAATCAATCAAACATTTAACAAGGAGAACAGTCTGGGGGGCGAGGTTGCATTAAGAAACTCCCTGTTATGAATGTTTTTTAACCTTGTAGGGCCAGACTGAAAACTTCGCCTTTCTACTATGTATTGGTTGATGCTGTCTTATAAAGGGGCTTTAAGACTGCATCACTTCTCAGTATCTGACAGTAAAGTTCTGGTCGTATGCAGTTGGGGATGATCTTATTATGTTCTTGTAAATGCATGTGTAGGTGCCATTTGTGCATTTAATGATTTTAGGATACAGGCCTCAATACATAATTGTTTATGAAAGGTATTTAGTATTTAATTCATGATTTGATAATAGTTATTTACATTATTGTATAGTAATTGTACTATTTAGTATTCATTAATTTCATGATTTACCTCCATTGATATTGAATTGATTGATAATAGGTGTCTGTAGCTTTAAAGGCATTGTTTTGCGTTAGCTGCGCTGCCGTACCTGCTGATAGCTCCCCTTCTGTTTGTTTCCCTCCAACCACATGGTAGTGAACACATAGGCACTCTTCAACTACATGGTAGTGAACACATGCACTCTTTGTAATGATATGAACATGTAACCATCAGGTAGATGGCGCATGCGCAGAGTGATACCAGACGTTAAGTGATACAGTCGCATGTTTTACGTTGTAAGCCTGTTGCACACTAGACTAAGTTATAAAGAACATTCTCTTCAAGTATGTCTGTTTATTGAAGAACCTACAAACACAACATGGTGTCAGAAGTTGGTCTTGGAGAGAGAGCACAACTTTGCTGAGCGAAACGAGCAACGAGCTGGATGCTAGCAGAGTGAACGTCAATTGTGCCAGAGGACATCGTTAGCCTGCTTTCCGAGGGAGAAGGGGACTAAACGAAGTGAACATGCAAGCGTTACAACCACCACCCAATCTACAGCTGACAGGTAATGTGGCTGAGAACTGGCGAAGATTTAAGCAACGGTTTGAGTTGTATTTATCAGCAATTGGCGCTGACGAGAAGAATGCTAGAACGAAAGCATCAGTATTCTTGCACATTGTGGGTGAGGAAGCACTCGAAGTTTATAATAACTTTCAATTCACTGTTGAAGAAGACAAAATGAAGTTGGATAAAATACTGGAAAAGTTTGAGGATTACTGTATTCCGAAAACAAATGTCACGTTTGAGAGACACAGATTTTTCACATGTGTTCAGAAAACTGGAGAAACGATTGATCAATATGTGACCGAACTGAGGAAACGAAGTAAGACGTGCGAGTTTGGAGGGCTTACTGACTCGCTGATAAAGGACAGACTCGTGTGCGGGATTCCGGATAATGGTGTACGGGAAAGGCTGTTGAGAGAACAAGATTTAAACCTAGAAAAGGCGGTTAGAATGTGTAGAGCAGCGGAGACTGTGAAAACGCAAGCTAAGGAACTTTTCAGTGAGAGCTGCAACGTGGATGCAGTCAAGCGAGATGCACACAGAACCTTCAAAAAGAGAATCGGCCCCGACGCAAAAAATGAAACGAAACAAGTACAAAGAGACGAACAGGGAAAGAAATGTGGAAGATGTGGCACGCAACATCCTCCTGCAAGATGCCCAGCGTATGGTAAGGTATGTCACAACTGCAATAGAAAGAACCATTATGCACGAAATTGTAACAATCAAGCAGAGCAGAGCAAAGTCCATGCAGTGGATGAGAGTGACTCAGAGGAAGTCTATGTGGATGTAGTAACTGAGCAGAATGGAGATAAAAAGAACTGGATAATGACATTGAAAGTGAATGATACAAACATCGCAATGAAATTGGACACTGGAGCTCAAGCAAATGTAATTTCAGAGACTGTGTTCAACAAAATTAGACCCAGACCTAAATTGCATGCAACAAAAGTGAAAGTAAGTGGATACTCAGGAGCAGCAATACCTGTAAAAGGAAAATGCATGGTTAAAGTGACACACAAGTACAGAGAACATACACTGGCATTCATTGTGGTACCAAAGGATGTACAGACCATATTAGGATTATCTGCTTGTGAGAGACTGAACCTTGTCAAGAGAGTGCTGGTAGTAGACAGTGACCAAGAAATGGATTATGATGAATTTATGAAAGAGTACAGTGACCTGTTCAAGGGCCTAGGATGCCTACCTGGTGAGCACACAATCAGAGTGGCCAAGGACGTGCCACCAGTGATCAATCCATGTCGGAAAGTGCCATTTGCTCTTCAAAAGCCACTGAAAGAGGAGTTAGACAGAATGGAAGGACTTCAGGTGATTGAAAAGATTGACGAGCCGACTGACTGGGTGAGTTCGCTTGTCATAGTGAATAAAAAGAATGGAAAACCAAGAGTTTGCATGGATCCGAGGAATCTGAACAGAGCAATTAAGAGAGAACATTTTAAACTTCCCACCAGAGAGGAAATTATGTCACAGTTTGCTAACGCGAAATACTTCAGCAAGTTGGATGCGTCTTCTGGATTTTGGCAGATGAAGCTGGACACTGCAAGTTCAAAGCTGTGCACGTTCAACAGTCCGTTTGGCAGATATCGATTCCTGCGATTACCTTTTGGTATAGCATCAGCACCCGAGGTGTATCATAAGACCATCCATATGATTTATGAGCATCTGGACGGGGTGGATACATCGATGGACGATATCATCGTATGGGGAAGTACCAAAGCTGAACATGATGGGAGACTGAGAAATGTTCTGGAGGCAACCAGAAAAGCAAATCTGAGGTTGAACAAAGAGAAATGCCAGCTTGGGGTGAGTGAACTGACATTTGTTGGGGACATTCTGAGTAGCAAAGGAATTAGACCAGATCCCAGGAAAGTGTCAGCCATTGAGAACATGCCAAGGCCGCAATGTAAGAAGGATGTACAGAGATTTAATGGAATGATTAACTACATGGCAAAGTTCATACCTCACCTTTCAGAACGCATGGCACCTCTGAGACAATTAACTGAAAAGAGAACGGAATGGGAATGGGACCACGAACATGAAAAGTCATGGAGAGACTTAAAGACACAGCTCACATTGGAACCAGTGCTGAAGTTTTATGACCCATCGAAGCCCATCAAGATCTCATCTGATGCGTCACAGAGCGGACTTGGAGCTGTCTTGTTGCAAAAATATGAAGATTGGCAACCAGTTGCATATGCATCACGTTCAATGACGGATGCAGAGACGCGCTATGCGCAAATAGAAAAAGAGCTGCTGAGCATAACATACGCCTGTGAGCGCTTTCATCAATTTGTGTCAGGACAGGACATATCTGTTGAAACAGACCATAAGCCACTGATTGCATTGTTTCAGAAACCCCTGAATGACTGCCCACTAAGAATCCAGCGAATGATGATCCGGCTGCAACGCTACTCATTGACTGTGATGTACACACCAGGGAAGCTTATGTACACAGCAGACACATTGTCAAGAGCAGTAGATCCAAAAGAGCCAGCAAACGTCACTATGTCAGATGATGTGGACACTTATGTGGACATGATAACAAGCGCAATGCCTGTGGCAGATGTGAGAATGAAACAAATAAGATCAGAGACTAGCAAGGATGAAACACTGAAAAGATTGCGTCATGTCATCATTGATGGATGGCCTAGCACTAAACAAGGTTGTTCGACGGATATAACAGAGTACTGGAACTGCAGAGCAGAGTTGTCGGTAGTGGACGACATCATCTACAAGGGTAGCAAGATTGTAATGCCAAAATGTTTGAGAAAAGATATGCTCAAGAAGATACACGCAGGGCACCTTGGGATTGAAAAATGTAGGAAAAGGGCACGTGAAGTAATGTACTGGCCGCGAATCAATCAAGATGTGGCAAATGAGGTGTCAAACTGCTCAACATGCCTGAAATATCAAGCAAGCAATCCTGCTGAGCCGCTACTGCCGCACCCAGTGCCCGACAGGCCATACATGAAGGTGGGCGCAGATCTTTTTGTATGCGCTGGGAAAGACTACATTGTCGTGACTGATTACTATTCGCTGTATCCAGAGGTATGTAGACTGAGCTCCACGACAGCGGAGGCCGTGATAACAGCCATGAAGGCCGTGTTTTCCAGACATGGGGTGCCAAGTGAAGTGTTTACGGACAATGGTCCTCAGTTTTCCAATGCCAGCTTTAGGCGCTTTGCAGATGATTGGAATTTTGTGCACACAACATCAAGTCCTCACTACCCACAGTCTAATGGGTTAGTGGAAAAATCTGTTCAGACGGTGAAAAGACTTCTGTACAAAGCTAAGGATGATGGGACAGACTTTTACCAGAGCTTGCTGGTATACCGCACAACACCACTTGAGTGTGGTATGTCACCAGCGCAACTGCTCATGGGACGTAGGCTGAGATCAAACCTGCCCATTCAAGAAAGTCTTCTGAAATCAAAAGAGGGGGAGAAGGTAAAGAGGTTCAAGGAACAACAAAAAGCGAAGCAGAAGTTCTATTACGACAGAGGAACACAGAACTTACCTGAGCTGCACACTGGTGACCATGTGAGACTGAAAGACAAAAGTAATACATGGGCACAGAAAGCAACCATCCTCAATGAAGTTCAACCAAGGTCATACAACATACAGACAGAAGATGGCGCTGTGCTAAGACGGAATCGCAGAGATATCATGGCACCAGCTACAGCAGATCAGAGGAATGATGATGCTGCTGATCAACCTCAACATGCAGAGAAGCCACCATCTGAAGCACCAGTTCCTGTTCAGGAACCAGCTGTTACAAGACCCTCTAGGAATGTGAAGCCACCTCAGAGACTTATTGAACAGATTTAGACAATCCTTGTTTAGTAATAAAGTTATGAGTAATATGAGATAATGTCTTTCAGCATTTTAGAGTTCAGAGTTTAAGCTGGAATGCATTAAGAGTTACAGTTAAAGGTAAGGTACTCGTTAATTGAGATTTGAGTGCTGTCTTGATAAAAGTATACTTTATGTTAAGAAAGGGAGATGTAATGATATGAACATGTAACCATCAGGTAGATGGCGCATGCGCAGAGTGATACCAGACGTTAAGTGATACAGTCGCATGTTTTACGTTGTAAGCCTGTTGCACACTAGACTAAGTTATAAAGAACATTCTCTTCAAGTATGTCTGTTTATTGAAGAACCTACAAACACAACACTCTTCACCATTTATCACTTTGAATTTAAAGGCGTTTTGGCCCAAGTGATGATGGGTAGAACTGTAGCGATAGAGCTTTTAATATTAAGGTTAAGAATAGCGTTGTCAAGAATGACCTGCAATTCTCCATATTACTGATAATTCTATGCCTTTCTTTGAATGTATTGACCTCTTTCATGTGTTGTGCCCACGACTGCATTGCAAACACTAAAAGAAGAAAGATGCATTTTATTTAGGGCTAACTGAACATTTAAATGGATAGGGTTAGAAACTCTGCTTAGATGTAGTTGTGCCTTTGTAGTCTTGTAGTGACATCAACCAACGACATTAATCATGAATGAACAATCGATAGCTTAATGTGATAACAGGGAAAGTTGTTAAGATACAAAGCCATAACCTTTCCAATGATTTCCGTTTACAGTTTTTTGCGATTGCATAAACACTAAAATCAAAAGCATTACACAATGATCAAAACCTTACACTCAAGGAGCAAAACTCTGCTCAGATTTGCACCACTTTAAGCACAAGGGGCACACTTTTTGCAAAACAATACACACAGTGATTTGCAAATCACTAAACACACAGAAGTATATAATGTGTGTGTACTTCACTTACACTACTCGAATCACGGAGAAGTAGAATTGCTACAAGTGTTTTAGGTTTGCAACAGCACAGCAGTGTGTAACTGGTACAAACATAATTAAGCCATGTCATGAAAGTGTGTTTCATATGGTAACAAAATATGGTTTCGATAAATCAGTACAACGTTTTTTCAAGAGAGTTTAATTTTACAATGGATCTGAGGTGTTGTGCTAATTGTGTGTGGTGTTTTGAAAAACAAAACAAAACGATCAAAATCTTGCTTAAGCAATCGAGAAAAACTGTATTTGAAGGGATCAGATCAAGTCGGAGGATTATTGAGTTATCTGGCAACCTCATTATAGAATCTTCAAACAGTGCTTCTGAGGGCATGCGGAAGTAACGTCAGTTGAAAATGGCTGGAACGAGTCTGGGATGGAGGTCGTGTCTGTCTGTTCATTTAGCAGTATTTGGATGGTATGTTTTCACATTACGGACTAATTGTTCATTAGAAATATCGGATCGTCATCCCGGAGCGCAAACATACGGAGGACGATGGAAGTACCTCACATTCTTAAACCTGGTGAGAAAACAAAGTATCCCATGGCTAGTAACATCTAGTTACTGGGAATGTCAGGCACCGGCGTCAAAGCTTTGACTTTTTCAGGTATTCGTAGATTTACGGTGCATGCACTGCAGTTCGTCCATTTGAAGTGATAAGCGGGAATGTCCTTATTCAAGCCGTCGGCATATTATTTACATCATTTCAGTTTTAGAATATACTAGCACACCTCAAAGCTCCATACTCAAAGAATGAACAAAATCAATCGATGCACTTCGTTTAAAACTCCTGCAGGGTGTCACAGAATGTGACATGTTGCGCCCTCTCTCGAAAGGAAAGCTAGTGTAGGTCTGTCTTCCTATAAATTGCATTACTTAACCTGTCAAAGATAGTGCTTCATCACAAATAACAGAATAGGATTATCAAGCCCTGGATCAGTCCTGTGTGAAGCCGAGTCTTTATTTGAATAATTGCCGGCAATATGAAACTGCTCTGTATTTAATCACCAAGTAAGGTGTGTTTACGATTCATGTTTAAGCTAGTGATAGCATTGAGGTTAAACGTCATGGTGTAAAGTATGCGAAGGCATAAACACCTTAGCCTACTTGGTTATTATTCAAATCAATGTATGTTATTAATCAAATAATACTCGCCTTCAACTACGACTGTCCCTGGGAAAGATTATTATAGGCCTATTATTGGTCATGAACCTTGACTGACAGGCCCATGCATTATGCTTTCCTTTCGAGAGATGGCGCAACATTTGACTGTCTAGACATTGGGGTGTAGGTTTAAACGAAGATTTCTCTAAAATGTATTTTTGTAAGATTTGGTTCATTCTTTGTGTATGATATTTCAGGCGTGGTAGTGTAGGCTATTACGCTGTAACATTGCATTGGTGTATTTGTTAAGGTGTAAGATTGAGACAGGGAGCAAAATGTCGGCATTAGACTGGGTCGGACTTTTAAACTATTTCTCAGAATTGTGTCTATATACTTTGTTCATTCATTGTGTATGGATCCTTTAGGTGTGATTGTGTAAAACAAAACTGAAATGGTGTATAATATTCCAACGGCATAAATAAGGAAATTCACGCGAGAACTGAAGCCAATGGACACTGTAAACATAGACATACTGTAAACCTAAGAATAGCAGAGTTCAAAGAAAAAAGTGACGGATAGCTTGACGCCGGAGTGTCAAACGTTCGATTTAATGAATATTATTGATTCTTTCAAATTGTATATAGTTTACCAATGGGCGTACATGCAGCACAGATTTTCCAATAACTCTGCATTCCTTTTTGTTTACAGGTGATGCAGACGGTCTTTTTTGGATTATGTGTTGTGACCGATATCATTCACATGGCAGTGTCTAATAAAGCCGCTCGTAGCGGACTTCCAGCTCGCCTATTAAAAACGCGAGATTACTTCTTTACTGTCTTGGCATTTCCAGTTGGGACAGTAAGTGTTGTTGTTTCCAGCATTGGTCAATATCCTTGCTGTCTTGTTTAATGCTTTATTGCGAGTTTGTAGTCTGTGCTGATTCACCCAGTTTTGTTTTCTGCAGTTTGTCTTCGCATCTTTTTGGACACTCTACACTTACAACCGCGAACTCGTTTATCCGAAGTTTTTGGATGATATCATTCCAATATGGCTCAACCATGCTTTGGTGAGTATAGCTTTGCAAAAAGATTGCAGTTCGTTATTGCTACAGATACAGTTCGTTATTGCTTCACTTTCTTGGCAGACCTAAGGTTGTGTTTGTGGAGCAAAGGTTATGTTGCATCACCTAATCATCCTTCCTTACTCATTAATATACTGAGGATTTGGTGGATTGTATTTTTGTTTTACTTATATGCAAACACATAAATAGCCTGTATGTTAAGTATAATCGTTCTCAGTGAGGTATTTTGCTACTTTGCACAATTCAATATCTTATTCAATTATACAAATACATAAACACACAGACAGACACATACAGAGATTATAATTCCACTTAATGTCAGAGTGATTTGAACCAAACCACATTCCTCTCTCCGTCTCCCGTTCTCCAGCACACCGTCATCATGCCCCTGCTCCTGGTGCAGATGTTCCTCCAGCCTCACAAGTTCCCCAGCCGGGCCAAAGGCATCCTGGGCTTGGCTGTGTTTGTCGCTCTCTATCTGGCATGGTGAGTCCCTGCTGCCACCTCTCTCATGTCCTGGAGTAACCTGCCATGTGTAGACTAACACTGATTTCACTGTTTCATACTGAACTTGAACCCGCAGCCAATGGGACCTGCGATGTGTAGACTAACACTGATTTCACTGTTTCATACTGAACTTGAACCCGCAGCCAATGGGACCTGCCATGTGTAGACTAACACTGATTTCACTGTTTCATACTGAACTTGAACCCGCACCCAATGGGACCTGCGATGTGTAGACTAACACTGATTTCACTGTTTCATACTGAACTTGAACCCGCAGCCAATGGGACCTGCGATGTGTAGACTAACACTGATTTCACTGTTTCATACTGAACTTGAACCCGCAGCCAATGGGACCTGCCATGTGTAGACTAACACTGATTTCACTGTTTCATACTGAACTTGAACCCGCACCCAATGGGACCTGCGATGTGTAGACTAACACTGATTTCACTGTTTCATACTGAACTTGAACCCGCAGCCAATGGGACCTGCGATGTGTAGACTAACACTGATTTCACTGTTTCATACTGAACTTGAACCCGCAGCCAATGTGACCTGCGATGTTAAGACTAATGACCGGAAAATATTCAGTTTTAAACGCAACGCGTAAGCACGTAAGATGCAAGAGAGCCCCTTGCGCAGTTACATAACCCTCTTTCTGTGCTTAAGTGCGTCCCCCAAAATTTCGGACTATTCGACAAAGCCACCCCGGCCCCATCATGAATAGCCTGCAGACTGTCTCGCAAGTCAGTTCATCCATTCATATTGACGTGAATCAATCAATTGCACCTGTGAGGCAAGCGCGAGTTTGATAGAATGAGCCTTTTCTGCTCATATACAAAAGCTAACATTACCGTGGAGTTAACTTGCAGCCAACACCGTTGTATTGCAAGCACTGACACATACACTCATGATGAGTCTACCTTTCACCTTTGAATAATGTAACTCATAAACACATAGTTTTAAAGCGCTGTGGCCGTCATTAAAAGATGTGTCAATAAACAAACTTCTGCATCATGTGATCTGTCTTTTTCGCCACTGGTATTGAATTGCCAACCTTTGTATTTTGTGTAACACATGTATTCATAACATCAAGCCTGTTTCATACTGAACCTTAACCTGTTGCCAATGTGACCAGCGATGTGTAGTAGCTGTCTTGGCTGGTTTAATCTAATCTTAATTCATGTTACATGTACAGTGTATTAGTAGGGATAGGCGCGCTCTACTTCAAAAAATATATATAAATACGTTTTCGGGTGCGAGTAAAAGAATGTTAACTATTAGTAGAATAAAAACCGCACTCTCAAGCTTTTCTCTTTAGAAATAAGACCAGTTTATTTTCGTACAGACGCGTTTCGGCCTTACGCCATCGTCAGTGTGGCAGTGTACAGTGTATCACAGATACCTTTGCTAAAGGTAACAGAGAGAAGCCGCTTTGAAATACAGTCCCGGGCTATCTTTTTGCTAAGCTAGCTGTGTTGCACATCAATAGTATTTGCCTGTGAAATATAGCGCCTGGCTAAAGCAGAGCAACAAACTCAGTTAAATTGTAGCCAAGCTATAAACCTGTAAGGTCGTTTTCAAATAAGCAATATTACAAGACAGATCAGTAAAATATCCACCAATGGCCTTTTTTTTGTTATGTGGCCAAAGACCAATGGCCTTTTACTACGGACCCAATGTTTGCCCAACCTACCAATACCTATCCATAGCGGTAGAATCTCTTCCTGTTACTGGTTACACAGCTTTCTTAAGAGCATTAGGTGATGTGGGTTAAAAAGTCAATTCGTATAGTGGATATATATATAGCTAATGTAGCTCAACTGTGCTAATAATAGCAAGTTCATGGTGGACTGTATACCCAGGTAGCTCACATACTGATTAAGATGCATATCTATATTGGACCGTAATTTATAAAATAAAAAATAAAAATGAAATAATAAAAGTGCTCAATTATATTGCATGAAATTATATATGAAAATATATTACAATTATATTTTTCTGCCGGCTTCGTCATTGGCAGGGTCCTGTGGGTGCACCATGTATCGGGGATCTGGGTGTACCCCATCATGTCCCACCTCAGTCCCGTGGGTCTGGTGGTGTTCCTGGGGCTGGCCTCTCTGAGCATGGCCCCCCTGTACCTGCTGGGGGAGAAGATGAGCCAGCTCATGTGGTCCACGGCAGGGGAGAGCGGAGGGAAAGGTGAGTCACGATCAGTCTCCTCTTTTTAATTTTTTTTTTTTTTTAAAGATTTGTTTTTAGCCTCTTATGCCTTTAATGGATAGATTAGTGCAGAGTTGGACAGGAAATGAGAGGGAGAAGAAGTGTGGAGTGGACAGGAGAAATAGCATCGGGCCGGATTCGAACCCGTGACCTCCCCGAGATTCAAGCCCGAATGTGGTCGAGGCTACTGTGTGACCTACAGTGCCCCCCAGTCTCCTCTTTTTTTCACGTCACCTCTGTTTTTGCCCTGAAAAGATATATTAAAGCAACGCTGTGGAACAATTCGCCTTTTTTTGAGGTATGCTTTGATAAGCCACTACTTTCGATATCTTCTTTAAGTTAATTTTGATGGTACATGGCCTTGAGAAGGATGGATAACTACGCCTGTCGTTCCCCCTAGCTGTAAGTCTATGCACTATGTAGTTATGTGTTCCAGGTCGGAACACCCTGCGAATATGTAAGAAAAGCATTTGCAGCCAAAAAATGCAAGTCGGTAGTTGTTCCCGGCTGGGCTGTTGGTGGTGTGTGCAAGGTTTTTGCGTCATTTTTTGGTCGGTAGCTTGCTAGTTTTAGACCAAAACGCCATAATGCGACTTTAAGTGAAATAGTAATAATTGACCCTGTATTAATTCCTGTGGTGAAATGCTCTGTATCCTGACGTCACAGCTGAAGCTCTACCCACAATGCCTTGAGGCAGGCTCCAACTAGAGTGTATCTCTTTCAGGCCGTCTCCATAGTAACAGACCATAGCAGAATTATTCATTGTAATGGTGTTCTAACAGTGTTGGTAGTGTAACAGGAAAGAAAGCTAATTCTGCCTGCATTAATGTGTTGCTAATATATGTGCTTCTTCCCTTCTTTTTGAAAGGGAAGAAAAAGAAGTAGACACTGTATGGCTGTGAAGTGAACCTTGATGAAGGGGACCGTGCAGGCAGACCAGCAGAGGCATGGACCAAAGCATAGGAAGCTTTTGAAATCGAATTAAACCAGCGCTTTCAATTTTTTTTGTTTTTATATGAAACATTTCTTTTCAACAAAGGGACTCAGGTACCTATTAAACTACACACCATTTTCAGCACTGAACCTATCCGCATCAATCAAGAATGACCCTGATTTAGAGAGTTGGTTTTAAATGATTGGTTTCGTCTTGGTTTACACTATTAGCATGTCATATAAAGGAATTCAAAACATGCTGATAACTTCAAGATGCTGTTTTTTTTTTTTATTGGCCAGTTCTATCCATGTGTGCTGTGTTGTATTTAATTGCCCAGGTATATCAAAATAGGATTCCTTTATTAAATAGCTGTCTAAAATAGAATTGAAGTGTATTTTTCAATTAAATAAATGTGATTTACATAAACCGAACGCCATGTGTGTCTTTCATGTTTGGTGTCCCAGTTTAAAGGACATCCCTGATATTTTCTTCTTCTCGCTAGGTTGCATTACACCCGTGTCGTGAGCATCTTTTTTTCTCTCTGTATGTTGTGTTTATGTCCTGTAATAACCTTTTAGTTATTAGTTATCAGTTATCATTAGTAGTTTTCTTCTGCAAAGCAGCACTTAATTAGCCTGAATAATTCTAGTCAGAATATGAGTCTGATTCTGCTCCATTGGGTTGTGATAATGGGGCGTGTTTCAACCGAGCCAGTAAAAAAATGCCTCCTCGCTCAATCAGTGCAACGTAGTATGAGCATAACGTAGACCCCCGGGGCCCGCTGATAAATTAAACTGTTACCGAATCCCGTAGGAAGGACGGCAAAAACATATTTACGATCGACAAATGCCTTGATCACGTTTCTCTGTTCCTCTTTCAAAATGAATGCGCTGTCGATGTCTTCTAAGACAGACTTGATGGCAGAATCTACACATCCCAGCTCTCCAGCAGCAGCCACGTTTGTTGAAAACGAATTTAAACCCGAGCGCTCTTTGTCGACCTGGTTGATTACATTACTGTTGATCATCTGTCCATCATCGTATAAAGCCTGCCCTGGCAATTGGATTGGTAGGAACAGCTCTGGTGCTGGCATAGTTCTATGCCAGACCCAACTTCCCGACCTCAAATGTCGTGGGCGGGGCTAAATTTGGCTGTCACCCAGGCTAGCACTTTATCTCAATCTACAGTGCTGCCCTGCTTAGAAACGAAAAGAACATCACCGTTTAGATTCCTTCCTGTCATTGTTCTCCTAAATACATACTACATACATCTCCTCCTCCCCTCATCTCTCCCTCTCCTCCTCCCCTCATCTCTCCCTCTCATCCTCCCCTCATCTTATTTGTCCTCCCCTCATCTCTCCTCCTCCCCTCATCTCTCCTTCTCCTCCTCCCCTCATCTCTCCTTCTCCTCCTCCCCTCATCTCTCCCTCTCCTCCTCCCCTCATCTCTCCTTCTCCTCCCCTCATCTCTCCCTCTCTTCCTCCCCTCATCTCTCCCTGTCCTCATCCTCATCTCTCCTTCTCCTCCCCTCATCTCTCCCTCTCCCCTCCTCATCTCTCCATCTCCTCCCCTCATTTCTGTTGTTATAACAGTTATAAAAGTATGGGGTTTGTCATTTAACTGCTTTTAAGTTTGTATTGGATTTTATACAGTCCACAATGACTATTTCAGGAAACACACAAGGCCATTGTTATTAGATGTCGGAACGCCACAAGCTCTCCCTGTTCTACTCCAGATTCCATCCCTGGACGGCTGTCTGGTGATCCGTTAGGGTTCCCCTTTACAAAGGACTTGATGCTATTGCATTGCAACTCCCCACTTCACGACGGAAATGAAAGGTGTGTTGTGTCTTATATCTAGTTTTCTGCGTCTCACCATAAAGCTACGAAAATGATCACATGGTCTTTGTTTTTAAGTGTGTCCATAGTTGCCTGAGGGAGACGGTAAAACACCTTTTTCCAACACGCAGATGAGTGCGCCACACGCCCTCAGAGTCAGAGTTTAAATGCATCTGTGTCCGACTGTCCGTGGATGTGTGCGTGTGCGTGTGCGTGTGCGTGTGCGTGTGCGTGTGCGTGTGCGTGTGCGTGTGTGTGTGTGTGTGTGTGTGCAAACAGAGGACTAAACACCAGGGGCGCAGATAGCACTGGGGACGGGGGGGACATGTCCCCCCTAGATTCATAGTGACCCCGATCCGTCCCCCCCCCCCCCCACTCTCCTGACGAAAAGCGGCAATCATCAGTTAATAACTCTTAATAACAAAAATCCCATCTGCACCGCTGCTGAACACTACAGTAAACAAACAACCTTATGACCTTATATCTCAAAAATGGGTTTTTTAAAAAAAAACAAAAAAAAACCTTCGCTAATAACTTTTTGCTCTACTTTCACTTGTGATCTCAGTGACGCTTCTGTCAGACAGTGTCTGACGTTGTGCAAATGGCTCCATCGTTTGCTTAAACACATTTTCTACTTAGAGATCACTGCGCTAATCAGATTGGTGAGGGCTAAGCCAATCACGGCTCGCGCTGATTGGGCCAAGTTTGTCACAGAGTCACTGGGTGTCAACGGTTTGTCTTTTGTAAAAGTGAATTCCGTTTGAATGCTGGTCATCACAGGGGAACACTAACAGGAAAGATAACTCTATTCATGATAGGTTATCACCACACAGAGGTTTATGCCTTTATAAAGTACACACAACACACGCATCAGTGTGGATGGGATGGGAGACGGAACACTATGGGAGTCAACTAAGGACAAACAGAACATTCCAGCCACGTTCACCTGACTCTGTAACAATCAATTGACTCAATCACTATTTCCCATTGTTGAGATAGAGTGGCTTTTTCACTATCTTAAATGTTGTCTCTAGATTATCACTTAATGTTATCATCAATCAACTATCAAACTGCCTTGGCTTCACTGAAGTCAGTTAGGTGTATCTGTAGTTAACAGACGTGAAGGTCTATATACTTTTGTTATTGCTTGGCATGTCCATCACCATTCGTTTTTAGAAAACCACAAACTTCCTATTTATTTATGTTTGGGGAAAGCAATTTCTGTTGTTTTTATAAAGTGTTGGGATTTCAATTGGGTTTAATCATAGTTCCCAGAATGACTTTGGTTTATAGCTTAATTGTTGTTCTATCCCATCTAAGGCACTTCATCTTGTTGATTCAATCATCTTTAGTGTCTAAATGAACTTTATGAGGCCGGGGGCAGGCCAGACCCTCGGGAGTATATCTGCTCTAAGTGGATTAGAAAGTAATCCAGGAGGGGTCAGAAATAGCCGTGTAATTTGTGTCGCCCAACCCACAGGTAGTAATGTGAATGAGAAGGTGTGTTTTAAATGCTGGCCAAACATTCGACTGGATCATCTGACATTCTTCCCTCGCCTTCTAGAAGGATAGCACAGACCTTTCTCCACCTCCATCTCCACCTCAACATTTGCCCTCCGAAGCTGTTCTCGAGAAGGCGGAAAGAGCAGACTGTCATGGACGGACGGTTTGTGCTTACTAAAGCTGAGGCGAGCGCATTGGGTGTGATGTCACTGAGCGAGAGCCTGTGATCTCAGGGCTGGATTAGGTCTATTACGCGTCCCTTGAGTCCTGCCGTGGTTGGGCTGTAGAGTGCTGTGGGGGGGACAGGATGTTCTTCCCCGTGAAACCCTGACCACACACGGACTAGACGTAGGACAGCGTTCACCTGGGCTGGGCCGCTTTGATGACTGGGGAATCAGATGGCTGGACTCACCTTGATGTCAAAGGTAAA
>NC_137921.1:5011169-5058669 GCF_963457725.1 Sprattus sprattus | reverse complement strand
GCGTCAGAAGCACATGCTTCACGGTTACGAGGCGCGGCACCTGCGGAATGTGCCAAAACTGATCCAGCTGGTGTGCAAGCTCCTCCCGGACATCGCCGACAACCGGGAGATCATCACCGAGGAGATCCTGGACGTGCCGGAAATGAGCGAAGAGATGAGCGAGGTGGTGGAGAACGCCATCCACAAGTATCGCCAGCTCAGCAGGAGGTTCGACCATCTGAAGGGTCTCGGGACCATGCCCCAACGTCTGCCCGAGCTCCCCTCGTTCTGTTCGGACCAGTTCGCCCAGAAGAGCCTTAGCTTCAGCGACACGGACCTCCAGAGGTTGGCCACTAAGTTGGATATGCCCGACAACCCTCTCGAGGTCCTGGCGAACGTGCACAGACAGTCTTCCTCTCAGGACAAACTGTCCGACCTCCCCTACGCCATGCTCCCGGGAAAGAGGAGCCCCGTGCTCCAGAGCCCCACGGGATCCGTGTGGGACATCAAGACGCAGATGGACAAGCAGGGATCGCAGCTTCTGACCAGGCAGCACAGGTCGTCCAGCTTCAAAGAGAAGCTCCAGAATGGGATGGGCCCGAGCGAGGTCAGCTCGAACTCGGAGTGGTCTGAGCACTCCGAGGTGCCCCTCATCACCCTCCAGACTGAACTGACTCTGGAGTCTCGTCACAAGCTGCTGGCACAGGCACTGGCACTGGACCTCGACACGGACGGGCAAGAGGACCACAGGGACAGACTGGCGGCTTGGCAGGTAAAGTGGGCTCTGTAATAACGGATATATTGCTAAGGGTTGGTGGATTCACTGCTGCTTTCATAAAGAAGTTGGTGGCAAGGCAAGATAAGACGGATGTATTTATTATTATTTATTTCTTAAGCATATTTCACACACAGCAGCAATTCAATGTGCTTTACATAAGTAAAAACAAAAGGAGCATCCAAAGGAAAAATAAAGACAAAGTACTTACGAGTATAAAACAATAAAATGTTTTAAAAAATGTCATTAAAACAAAGCAAACACATTTTCAGTGAAAAGAAACATGAAATTAGTTTGATATACATATCATAGTTTATATAGTTTGATGATGGTTTGAAATAAGGATCTTTAATTGAAATAATAATTGTGTCCTTCGAACTGTGATTTCGTCAAAGATTCCTCCATTTGCAGCCTTTTCTCCATTTGTTACTGGGTTTGAATCTCTCATATCAACTTTAGTGAGTAACTGAACAGAAATGAGGTGGGTTTGTGTTTGTGATTGTGTTTGTGTTTGTGTTTGTGTTGTTGCATGTGGTGTCACAGGAGGAGCTAAACTGTGGGGCTGGAGTGTGGGAGCACTTGTGTCTGGAGAGAGACCCCTTCATCCTGGCGGGACTCATGTGGTCCTGGCTGGAACAGCTTAAGGAGCCCGTGCTCTCCGTTAAGGATGTCCAGAGGTTAGGACAGGGCGACTGTAATCCCAAAACCATCCTCAGCAGACTTGAGAAGGTCAGAAGTCAAGTTTCATGCTCTTAAATTTACACTATCAACCTATTTTCATCAGTGACAGTTAAACCTGCATAGGCAGACATGCAGGGTAGATATACATCAAATAAGCCTGTAAGCATTAACAATATGTTTGCAATCAATACATAGCAGTATTTGGAAACACAACATTGGTTATCGTGCCTTAAGATTTACACCTTTGCTTTGGTCTTGAATCATTTTTTTGCTTTTTAAAGATATAATCTAGTCATTGATATAATCTAGTCACATACAATGCAATGCAACTGCAGTACAGTTGCGATGATACCCGTCTACACGTGCAGGGAACGGTGAGTATGGATTCTCAGTGATGCTCAGCCGCTCATGTGCCCTTTCTCACGCCAGGCCCCCAAGCAGACTCTCACGTGTATCCTGGAGTGTTTCGCCCATGTGGAGGAGGTCCCGGAGGAGGTGGAGACGGCCTTTCTGGAGCGGCTCACTAAGGCTTTCACCAAGGTGGGTTACAATAGAACTCAAGACACGAGAGGCATAGGTGGAACCCTTCTAGTATGAAGAGGACAGACTAGAGTCGATTGTTTGAATTTTGCCGATTGTAAAATGTTTCAATTAACCCTTACCCGATCTGTCTTCCCTTTGATATTACATAGGATTTTCACTTGAAAGTAATTTACTGTAAAAGAAAATCTACAAACAATCCTCTGCATTTTTGTTTTCCTTCCTTGGTTTCTAGACCGATAAGACCTCTGAAGAGGGAGTTATTGCGTACCGGACAATGGACTCCATTTTGAAGCCCGTTCTGGAGGAGATGAGAAGATCCTTGAGGCTGCAGCTTGAACTGGAGTAGAGAAAAACCCTGTCACCCTGTTACCCTGTCACCCTGTTACCCTGTCACCCTGTTACCCTGTCACCCTGTTACCCTGTCACCCTGTTACCTGTCACCCTGTTACCTGTCACCCTGTTACCCTGTTACCCTAACACCTGTCACCCTGTTACCTGTTACCCTGTTACCCTAACACCTGTCACCCTGTTAGCTGTTACCCCTGTTACCCTAACACCTGTTACCTGTCACCCTGTTACCTGTTACCCTAACACCTGTCACCCTGTTAGCTGTTACCCCTGTTACCCTAACACCTGTCACCCTAACACCTGTCACCCTGTCACCCTAACACCCGTCACCCTAACACCTGTCACCCTGTTACCTGTTACCCTATCACCCTAACACCTGTCACCCTGTTACCTGTCACCCTGTTACCTGTTACCCTATCACCCTAACACCTGTCACCCTGTTACCTGTTACCCTATCACCCTAACACCTGTCACCCTGTTACCTGTTACCCTATCACCCTAACACCTGTCACCCTGTTACCTGTTACCCTATCACCCTAACACCTGTCACCTGTTACCCTATCACCCTAACACCTGTCACCCTGTTACCTGTCACCCTGTCACCCTAACACCCGTCTACCTGTTACCCTGTTACCCTATCACCTGTCACCCTGTTACCTGTTACCTGTCACCCTGTTACCTGTCACCCGTCACCCTAACACCTGTCACCCTGTTACCTGTTACCCTATCACCCTAACACCTATCACCCTGTTACCTGTCACCCTGTTACCTGTTACCCTATCACCCTAACACCTGTCACCCTGTTACCCTATCACCCTAACACCTGTCACCCTGTTACCCGTCACCCCTGTCTCTTTCCCATGTGTGTGAACCATAACCCACAACAGCCTGTGATACACTGGGTTGGTACAGACTTAACCCAATCAACGAATCAGAAGTTGCTTTTCAGTGTATTGATACTTAACTGTAGCTCTACCTCTTCCTTGAAAAAAACCCATCATTGAAATGTCTACTCATATTCAGCTTTGGGAAAGCAGTCAGATTTTGTGCCATTTTCGTTTTGTGAATACACATAATTTTGTATTGATTTATTGTATTGCCGGTTACTTTTTTGTACATATTTTGTTTGGTTCTGCAAGGCATATTACAGTCTCAGGGAAACTTAGAGGCTCTAGAAGAATGCAACATTTATGTGCAACATGAATGTGAAAAATGTACAAATGTAAGTAAAAAGAATTCTAAAAAAGTGTGAACAAATAAAGTTGTAAACCAAAACAACATATTTTGGCATCTTAAAATGTAAACCTTACTTGCTAAAGAGTAGGTGAAAGTGCTGGAATGAATATACTTTGGTCAACACTAATTTGGTTAAAGGCGAAGTGTTTTTGGTTGTGATGTTTTTGTTTTGTTGTAAAATGCTTCTAGACCTAAAGAAATGACACATATCTGGAGGATAATAGTCGACACTGTTCTAGTGTCTTCTGTGATTGTTGATACTTTGAGGAGCTTTTATGCATTTGTTTACAATTGACAGGGCACGTATATGTAAACATACATATACAAAAGTGTGTAAAGGGCTCAGTGACACTGGCGAGCACTTTGTATTTATCATGCCTTCATCATTTTAGCCATGAAGCATTTCCATTTTTTGGACATGAAAAACTACCTACGGCTCCTTTAAAGGCACCCAGTGCAACTTTCGAGGCTTAAAAATAAACATTCAATTTCTAGTCTTTTTTACACGTAGTAAGTTTCAATAACTCCATACCATTACATACCGACATTCAAGCAGCAAAGATGAGACGTCGTTGTGTGGTGAGAACTGATAGAAAATCGATAACAACAACAATCGCCGCCATTTTCTTTATTTTTTGGTAACCTACAATAAACAAAGCAGGTTCCAGTCAATGGAAAAATGGCTTCTCCCCACCGGCGATTGTTGTTGTTTACGATTTTCTATCAGTTCTCACCACACAACGACGTCTCATCTTTGCTCCTTGAATGTCGATATGTAATGGTATGGAGTTATTGAAACTTACTACGTGCAAAAAAGACTAGAAATTGAATGTTTATTTTTCATTTAATGTTTACATAAAGTTGCACTGGGTGCCTTTAAGTAGACAGCTATTTAAGAGCACTTGTGTGCACTTCCTTGGCCTCAGAGGAGAGGTCCCTTCATCGGGTGTTAAAGGTGTGTCCCTTCATCAGGTGTTAAAGGTGCAGGCCCTATAAGGTGTGAAAGGTGTCCCTTCATCAGGTGTTAAAGGTGTCCCTTCATCAGGTGTTAAAGGTGCAGGCCCTATAAGGTGTGAAAGGTGTCCCTTCATCAGGTGTGAAAGGTGTCCCTTCATCAGGTGTTGAAGGTGTAGGCCTTCATCATTCATCGGGTGTGAAAGGTGTCCCTTCATCAGGTGTTGAAGGTGAAGGCCTTCAGGACGTCTTTCCCATTCACTGCCTCCACAGAGCCCACGATACTGATGTAGTCAAAGGCCACAAAGGTGAATCCTCTAAGGAGAGAAAATGATTACACCAAGCATAACTACACCAGTGTTTATAAGATGTTAAGACATATCCCTTCATGCCTGTATGTCTAATAAAGCAGGCTTGTGTTGATTATACGTAGCCAACACTTCAGCGTTAGAGTGCCAGTTAATCCATGGGATTTGACCTCCCTTTTACCTCCCTTTGTGCCCCCTACTGGCCTGACATGGTAGTGCAACATTTTTTGCACCAAAAGAGCAGAGATATGATTGCCCCCCAAAACTGGCAAGGACCCTCATGTTACTACAATAACCCTTCCCTCAACAACAGGTGCACATCTTCCAACAACAAATACCAATGCTTAAAGAACAATGCACCCCAGGAAACTACTATAAAGTACTTACGTGGAAGTACAATGTGTAGATTTGATTAGAATAGATAAGATTCAACTTTATTGTCATTGCACAGAGCACAAGTACTGAGACAACGAAATACAGTTCAGCCTCCAACAAGAAGTGCAAAATAGCACTTCTGGTTGGATGCTAAACTGCATTTCGTTAGTCAGTAAAAGCAACTGAAATACTAATAGAAAATGCAGCTATGCCACTGTACAAGGA
The DNA here is from genome assembly GCF_963457725.1 of Sprattus sprattus. NCBI lineage: Eukaryota > Metazoa > Chordata > Actinopteri > Clupeiformes > Clupeidae > Sprattus > Sprattus sprattus. The sequence goes on along the minus strand of NC_137921.1, from coordinate 5,053,245 downwards.
CTATAAGTTACTAGAGCTACAACTTTAACCGTTCCCTCGACATCAAGTGTATATCTTGAACAGGGTAACCTCAGAACACTATAAAGTGTGTAGTCAGTAAAAGCAATTGAAATACGAATAGAAAATGCAGTAATGCCACTGTACAAGGACTATAAGTTACTACAGCTACAACTTTAACCGTTCCCTCGACATCAATTGTATATCTTGAACAGGGTGACAGTATCAACCCCAGGACACTATAAAGTGTGTAGTCAGTAAAAGCAACTGAAATACGAATAGAAAATGCAGCCATGCCACTGTACCTTGACATTGTATGTGAGCCCCCCAGCAGAGTGTACTGGCTCTCAAGAGAGAGACCCTTCTGACTGTCATAACTCCACGTGAGGACTCTCAGAGACAGATCCCGAGAGGCAGTCACCACACGAAACATGTCCTACAAAACAAAAAAATACTTATTACTTATACTTATTAATACTCCATAAAAACATCTCATAAGTACATCTCTCCTGGGAAGTAGTATTTGTGGAGTGGAGCACCATTGGTGTTTAATGGGGTCAGCTCATTAGAATTGATTGTTTAGCTGTTTCTCAAATTGAAAAGACCAACAGTTACACCAACAAAACAAAACAAAAACAGAAAAGTAAGCGTTCCGATCACACCGCGTAGAGGAAGTTCCTTGGACTAACGGCTGTGTGATTCATTGTCAATGTAGATCATCTGGGGGGCACTGTAGCTCACACAGTAGCCTTGACCACACTGGGCTTGACGCCCATGGAGGACACGGGTTTGAATTCGGCCCGATGTCATTTCTCCAGTCCACTCCCCACTTCTTCGCCCTCTCATTTCCTGTTCCATTCTTCACTTACGTATCAATTAAAGGCATAAAAAATTAAAAATAAAAAAAAATTAAAAAATGTAGATCATCTGCTGCTTACCATAGAAAGGGATGTGATGGGCTGAGTGTGGTCAACCATCCTGTGCAAGAGTACTCCTTTCAGCGAGTAGACGCTTAGCTGGTTGCCTGCTGCCATCACCAGTGTGTCACAGTCTCTGGCCTGCAGCAGTATGCGTGTGTGTGCGCTCCATTGCTCCAGCTCAAAGGACTCGACCAGTTGAGCTGCAAATCATAATGCATTTACTGCACTGGAACTACAGCTTGGAATCATAATGCATTTACTGCACTGGAACTAGAGCTTGGAAACATAATGCATTTATTGCACTGGAACTACAGCTTGGAAACATAATGCATTTATTGCACTGGAACTAGAGCTTGGAAACATTCCTATTTATTTATTTCCATTTAGTCATTCATCCATTGATGGGTTTCGTTTGTTTGTAAGACATTATCACCTAAGGTGATAAAAAGATAAATGTCCCAAAATGAAGTGATCATGTTTTCTATGTATTCTGAGGCACACTGAAAAAACACAAAAACAAACAAACAAAAAATCCAGTCATATCAAATCTGCTAGGGAGCTAATATTACCTGCAGGTTCCTCCTCGTATCTTGCCTTCTTCATGCTGATGTCGAAGATAGAGAGGCGTTTCCCCCGGGAGACGTGACTGCTGTGGACCAGTGCCACCCTGGCCGGATGTGAAGGGAGGAAGACCGCGGCACTGCTCTCAGAGAACAACTCTGGCAGACTCACACTGCCAGGAGCCTCTCCCTCAGGGCAACTGTACAAGCTCGGACTGAAGAATACCTAAAGAAAACAACAGTACATATTAGAATTAAAACATTAAAAAAAGAAAAGGAAAGCATTGATAAAACTGTTAGAAGTTATACTGAAACTACAATAATGATTAATAATATATTTGGTACTTTTAGGACAATTCCTTCTTATTTTTTTTTATTTGTATGTTGTGAAGCCACAGAGAAATGTGTTTATGGGGAAGTAAATATGAATTGTGCTGGCTGTCATACCTTTGGACATAAGTCTGAGCTGTCCTTCGTGGCAGTTAGAATCCATTTCTTGTCAGGGGATGACAGAATCACGTTCACTCTAAATGAGTCGAACACCACGTGACTTGAGAGCTTTGACAGTGATGGACTGCTCAACGTATGCAGGGACCCGTTACTCGATCCCACCTAACAAAAAAAATGGGTTATTGTGATTTGTTAATAGTGAATAATTGATCCACTGTGTATGTATTGTCATTTAAACATCTGTGAACCAAGTTGAGCTTCAGAAGAAAGAGTGATCAAAACACAGAGGTGCAGATGGAGAAGCCGGGTGAAACAAATAGGTCAACTTTAGAAAATACTTTATTTAAATAAGCAGATATTAAAATAACTTATTTACCAATTACGTTTGCCATCTAGACTCCTTTATGGGGGATTTCTCTAAAACCTAAAATATACACAACCCCAAAACATATAACCTTTAACCTAATCAAGACCCATATCCACGAGTGAGGTGGGGACTCACTAGCCTGGCCGTTACCAGACTGTGACTCCATTTCATTCCGTCAGTCAGTCTGGGCCAACCCAATGCATTTTGGTTTCCAAGATGGGCGGGTGCTTATCTTGAGGTTTAAAATCATTGGAGTTCCCTTAACCAATCAGCAACGTTTAGTAAGCATTCGGTAGATTAAACGCTTCCCAAAGCCAGTTGGGAGAAGAGCTACGACGTCCTTTCTCATCATAAAACTTACAAGACAATCCTCTTGTTCTCCTTTTAATTGTCTGATGTTCTCGAGAGCTGAGACAACTTCTCCGATAGCTTTTCGTGTCTCTTCCTCCGTAGCCATTTTTGCTATACTGTTAAGCTACAAACTCGGCTGGACTACATGCAACTCGGCAAGGCGAGTTTTGCGTCACAGCTCTGAACTGTTCGCTGATTGGTCCGGCAAAATTTTGAGTTCTGGAAACGATTGTCAATGGGGCTGGGCCAGACTGAGTATGAGCTTGAAATTAATTCAGGCGGAAATACGTAGGCTGGTGTCACCAGGCTAGGGACTCACAGTGATGACGGGTTTATCGTCGATGCTGCATGCATACAGGGTATTCTTAGGCGACCCCGTGGAAAAAGAGGCCACCTCCTGGCCTGTAGATCCTTCCCAGGCTTTGACTGTGCCGGTGCTGTCCACTGTGATGACAGCGTTGTTCTGCAGGTCCGCCACTATGTCACACAGCTGGCTCTGCACAGGACTGGACCACAGCTGGGTCACCTGGCAACCAAACAGCAGTGGTGGAAGAAGTACTGAAGTTTAGTACTTAAGTAAAAGTACCCAGGAAAATGAAAGTAAAAGTAAAAGTACTACATCAACAATCCTACTTAAGTAAAAAGTAAAAAGTACTCACTCAACCAAACAGTCACACTTAAGTTAGAGGCCATGAATATACACACATTAAATGTACAGTATGTAGGACTTAGGGGGCTTCATTAGCAGAAATGGAATATAGTGTTCAAAAAATATTATTTAATTGGTGTATAATAATCACCTGTAACTAAGAATCCTTGTGTTTTTTTGTTAGCTTAGATTAAGCCCTTCATATCTACATAGGGAGTGGGTGTTCTTCCACGCAGTCTGCCTTGTTGCACCGCCATGTTTCTACAGTAGCCCACAAGGGACAAACCAAAACACTGGCTCTTGCGAGGGCCTTTGGCATTTTAATGGGCACTTGACAGCCACCGTAGGTTATTCTACATACTTGGAAAGGGAGGGGTATTCACTAAATCCTACACAGTGCAGCTTGAAGAATTGTAATGCAACTACTTGCCTTTTGTCATGTGTGATGTGCTGTGCTGTGTTTGTGGACAATGTTAATGAGTAACTCAATTCTGAAATGCCTGGATCCGGATGGTTTTGGCCCAACAAGACACCCATGGACTGTTAACCCCACTAGCCTAAGACTTGTACCCGTAGCACTTAATTTCATGTAATGTTGTGATGACCTGTATGACTGCATTTGATAAAAGGAAATAAAAAGAAGTAAAAAATAAAATAAAAAATACTTGCCTTTTGAACGTCCCAGGCCCGTACCGTCCCATCAGTGGAGGCACTGCAGATTATGGAGGACTGATCCCAAAACTCACTGGTGGCATTGATCCCAGCCAAATAAACCACACCAACGATTTTCCCTGAGGGTCAAGTTTACCATTATATCAAATATAAAATAGACTATGACATTATATTAATAACACTATGCAACATAACTAAGTGGGTACACAAAGAAGGAGAGGTGGTCTGCTGCATAGTTATTAATTGATACTGATTTTGTCTCACATTCTCTACTGAAGTTAATCTATTGCTCGCTCTCTCTCGCTCTCTTTCTTGCATACCAACAGTCTACTTTACCATCGTGTCCTCTGAGACTTTGGCAGGTGTAGTCACCACCCGTCCTTCCGGCCTTCATTCTTAACTCCAACAGGGCGCGGCGCATGTAGTAGCTTTTCCAACTTTGCTTGCCGATCTCGGACAAAAAGTTGGCAATATTGCAGAAGCCCCATCGCTGCAGACAGATTTTTCTAAGCAGAGTGAAGTTCGGAAGAAGAAGAAAAACAAGAGGAGGAATAAATAATTGATTGACTGATCGATTGATTGATTTGATTAATTTTAAATCTAGGCTACTTACCGCCACAGCCATGGAGTCTCTGCAGCCTCATGCCATGCCTAAATATTTGAGACACAAATGAATCCTATTCAGAGAACTATTATGCTGGGAGGCAATAATGTCTGTGTCGAAACAAGTCTGGACCCAAATTGCGCAATCGTCATTCATATTTTGTACAATGCGTAAAACACTTACAAATACAGTACATAATGAATGCTTCCGCAATTGAATGACTTTCGACCCATCGGTAAGCCTACCTTACAAACATGTGATGCGATTATTAAATCTTCATCGTGTAAGTATGAAAAAACTGAAATTAAGCAATCTAGAGGTAGGTCTGATAATAGTGTGTCCATTGTTTCTGCCAGTTAAACCGTTTTGCACGGTTTCGTACAATCGCACTCTACGTAGTTCTGCTGCCTTCTTGACAGCACTTTGTTGACATTCACTACGGCACGCTTGGAGGGACAAAATAGTTTGCATCCTTCCTCAATATAGAATTGGGCGACATCTTAATCTTTTTAAACTAAATTGTGTTTAGAATGAAATAATCCGTATATGTTTAACCTCGGCATTGAGGTGAGATGTAACGTGAAGACAGTAGCCATACCTGGTCTATACATTTAATTTGGTAAGATGCCTGTTAAAAGTATGACCCACCTGTTGGTGTGATGTGAGATTGCCGGTGTTTCAACTGAAAGCTCATTTGACGTGTCTATCAGCCTCATTTCGATGAAAGTGAGATAGACTTTCCAAATGTTTAATAAGGCAGGACCAGAGATGCGTAAATGCGCAAATGCGCACTTTTTGAACGCTATGTATGTCTCGAGTATATTTCTGCATGATCGCAACTTGTATCTGGTAGTTTAATGCCAATACAGCCTCCTAAGTAGACCTCCTATCGGAACATTCCATGTGGAATCAACCAGGGGTTCCCATCTCAAATTTGTTACTACATCTTTTTCTGGTGGAAGATGAATCAATATGATGGAGAAATCCCAAATATCAGAGCTATGGGGGATTAGCTATGGGAGAGGGGCTAGTTTACAGTTTCAGAGCAATTAGAACAAGTTTAGGGGCTTCATGAAACTACTTAGGTTGCTTTCAGAATTATACAGAGAGCATTAGCACCCCCTAGTGGTATAGGTGACTGCTCAAGCATTTTAATACAAGATCACTAAATGCAGTGGTAAGTGATTTAAATGTTCGGGAGATGGGGCTATTGTAAAGTGTAGGCTACTGAACACACGGGGATTCAATTTAACAAGTCAGTTATACTTACAGTAACGTTTTGCTCTGCATTTACCTGGAGTCTGAACTCAGAACTCCTCTTATAATATATTAAGCTGCAGAACTAGCTGGTAAAGCAGTAATTTATCTGAGACCAAAATGATCCACCCTTGAATGGGATTAAAATGAGAATGGAGCTCACAAAATTGTAATACCTTAATAAATATATAACAGTTAAAAATTTTTAACTGTAGAAGTAAAAAATAAAAAAAAATTGATTGACAGTTTGTTCATAGGTTCACACATTACTCGCTTTCTGACCATGTATAAGCCTGTCCTAACGAGGGCATCGACATATGCTACTAGACAGAAGACGCGTTTACTCTTCTTACTATGTCCCACTGAGGGTAACTATAGCCTAAACCGGGCCGACCGAGGGTTCCCTGACGATGGGAAGCACACAGTGACTTAAGGTCTTCATATGAAGCAAAAAAGGTCTGTAGCTGAAGCTGAAGTATTATGTTATCATCCCGTTATCCATTTTCCCACTATGAGAACACGTGAAATCGCAGCGCTTTTCCCTTACAAAAAAAAAACACGCCCCGGTCGATGAGGTAGCTTATATAGATCTCCGGCTAGTCCCAGACGGTTGCTCCGCGCAGCAATCCAAACCCATCTCCACTTGTACCTGTGCACTCTCGCAATGAAGCCAGGCGAGTGAGCGGACTCACAACGCAGGACAGGATCAAGAATACAACAGACGCAGTTTATATGGGAACTACAAAGCGCTTTAATGGATACTTACACTACTGATCTGGTATTGCTTGGACAATGACTTTACTGAGCTGAAAAAAGTTGCACTTGGTTTTCGCACACTTTAAACTGTGAGGATCATCATGTGCAGAAAAACGCGACGCTGGATATTCCGTGTATTTCTATGTCTTGGAATTATTTACTTGAAAATTGGGTGAGTGGCTAGCTTATTGATTTTTATGAAATTTTTTGAAACTTTACAAATATGAAGTTTGAACATAGTTCGTTAACTTTTTTTTACCGGACTACCGTGGGCAGGAAGCGAAAGAGTAGGCTAAGGTGTAACCGCAACTTTGATCAGCCTACCCTGCTGAAGTTTAAAAAGACCGAATACTCCCATCTAATATCTAAGTAATAACGCCTAGGTCAGGGGTAGTTTCTAAAAGTTACTACCTAAACCAAAATAATCCAACACATGCTAAAATGGTCCGACCCCAGTCACTTAAAGATCTACCAGGTGAGCTGCAATCGTGGTAATTGCACATCTGGCGGACAAGTTGTGTGTGGTGAAATTGCTTCCGGAAAATGTCCTCTGTCAATAGATTAATCAGAACCTACGCCTATTAATTAACCCATAGCCGACATTTCAATTAATACTTTATAGCCGTGTTGTGATTTTTAATGGCCTGTTAACTTTTTCTCAAATCTTTAAGTAGGCTAGGCCTATTTAATAGACACTCTCATAATTCACCTACACTAACACAGCCAAATCTGCGTTTTATTACAAAAGGTTTCACTGGGGTAAAACGATGTCACTGTCACTTATATGATCTTATCTCGATCTGTCACAGGGGCTTCTCTTCTGTCGTGGCCCTGGGAGCAAGCATAATATGTAACAAGATTCCCGGGTTGGCGCCTCGACAGCGGATCATCTGCCAAAGTCGACCCGATGCCATTATAATCATTGGAGAAGGAATTCAGATGGGGATAAACGAATGTCAGTACCAATTCAGAAACGGACGTTGGAATTGTTCTGCGTTGGGAGAGAGAACCGCCTTCGGGAAAGAATTGAAAGTGGGTATGTTACAACATTTTTTTTAACCTTGTCTAAAACATATACAGTACGTTGATCAAAATGACATGACTATCATAGGCCTACTACTATAGATCTAAATGTTACACTTTTTCTACATTGTCGAGCAGTCTGATAGTGAGTCTTTGGAGACTTGGCACATTGTAAAGGGCTGTGCTTGAGAGTGAAACGCTCCGAGCGCTTAAAGCTTCCTACCTACATGCCTTGGATATCTGCTGGATGAGATGAGCACATGTTTAATACCTGGGGTCATGAAAGCACGCGCAGACGTGTACAAAAGAGAGGGCTACCTGGATCGCAGCTGGCTGTGAGACAGATCCGTCTCTGGCTCAGGTTAAGGCCGGATCCGCTCAAGTTATAGCTGCTATTTGAGAACCCCAATCATGTTTGAGCTGTCAGTTTGCGCAATTCGGGTCTATGAAGGAAACCTGCATTTTGTTGTTTGTTTTCCCATTCGCATCTCATGTGAAACTTGATGGTGATGGCGTTGGCCCACGGTATAAGCCAACCTGCGTCAACAGGCATTTCGTCTAAAGCCCTGAACTTTACGGATGACCTTACCTGGAAATGATAACCAAGAAAGAAAGAAAGAAAGAAAACAACCTTTATCACTCCCCAAAGTCACATTTAACTAGACAAGGGTTGTTTAAAAAAGCAGCCCTCTGATTCAGTAGTTTTTTTGGTTTTATGTGACAGGGGATCTTCACTCCTGCTCGATTCAATGTGCTTTGTAAGGCAGGTGGAACACAGTGTGGTTCTCAAAGGGCTTCGCGAACAGTGTGGATTGTGAGAAACATGGTGTGTTACTGCACTCTACTTGATGGGAGGTTGTTTTCCAACCCATGTTATGTCAAACTGAAGAACTAAAATTGGCACAAATTGGGAACTTAATATGTTAGTTACTTTTTGTTAGTAGTATTGCCCCCATTTTCTTGTAGTGAAAGTGAGATCAAATATAACTATCAGCATCGGAGTCGCATTTGGAGAAGACCACTGAGGTTGAGAGTGAGAGTACGCTCTGTTGGGCCTGAGGTACAGTATCAAAAACAAGCAGTGTGAAAGAGCTCCACCACACTATTGAGACTGGTCTCATGAGGCGCCATTGTTATTTTCTTGCTTATCTGTCCGAGCTCTTCTGAGGCTTTTAGTGGTCGAATATTGGTTCTTACCACGAGTATAAGTTACAGATCACTACAAGATGACAGAGGGGAGGAGGACAACCTGGGACACATCGCTGTTATGCAAATGACAGCCGGGTTAAAGGTGTCAGGCGGTGAGCTGGCTTATCACCAGACATCCATCCATGGGGCAGCCGTGGCCTACTGGTTAGGGATGGGCTGGTAACCGGAGGGTGGCCGCCGGTTCGATCCCCGACCAGTAGGAAAAATGTGGGGGGGGGGGGGGAAGTGGTAGAGCACTGCTCTCCCATGAACCACATCCACGGCTGAGGTGCCCTTAAGCAAGGCACCTAACCCCAATTACTGCTCTCCGGGCACTCAAAAGCAGCTCACTGCTCCGGGTAAGTGTGCTTCACTGCGTGTATCACTACCCTGGATGGGTAAAATGCAGAGATAAAATTCAGAGTGTGTGTGTGTGTTTCCATCTGACACATCTGAGAAACAAACCCACCTTCATTAAGTAAGCAAGTAAGATGTGGGTCATCTTCTGGATGATTGACACATATTTCAGTTCCATCCCAGATCTTTGTCTAAGTGAGATCTAGCAACAGATGTGAGATCTAGCAACAGATGTTGAAGGTGCTGAAATAATCTAACCTTAACGTTCATGGTTGTCTACTGTACGAGCAGGTTCGAATATATCAGGAGGCCAAATCCAAGAGTTTTATTCCTCTTGTTTATAAACTAAATTGTTTATAAACTAAAAATAAATACAAAACTCAATTAGCCTTTCAGCATGACGAGCGCCATGAAACGCCATTGACAAACAGTTGTCATCTGTCATATTGTAGTAAGGAATGGCTGTAGCTGTGAGGTGTATCACACAGATTGTACATGAAGCACAAATATGTTTGGCTGTCTTGCTTTTGCAGAGAAAAAAAACAGCAAGCCACACTTTGGTACCCGAAGTATTTTATCATGAAAAGCACAGTGGCTCAACCTCAGTGGTCTTCTCCAAATGCGACTCCGATGCTGATAGTTATATTTTATCTATTGTTTATCTCTTCGGTCCTGCACATGAAGGAAGTATTTTTCCTGGATGTGCATGTTGGCTCTCTGCCTTGTCCTGCTTCTGCAGACCCAACCTCTGTTTCGTATGATACCCATGAAAACAATAATGTTGTCCATGAAACCTCCATGATTAAAACAGGTCTTTATAGCACTGGAGAAGTAATACAAGGTCTATGCAGATTGGGTTAATTTCCCAAGAAATGGCAGAAAGTAATATGCTGCTTATTTGAAGATAGTCTGATAAACACGTGTTTAAAAATTGTAGACAGCTCAGTTATGATGGCCTTTGTTTAAGGGGAGAAAACAAAAAGGCTAAAATTCGTGCCTTTTTTGTTATGATTGACAAGTGACACCAACTTGACACTGGGCATTCATGTTCATGGGCCTTACTTGCAGTTTACTCACAATGAAGAGACCATTCATTCATGTTCATGGGCCTTACTTGCAGTTTACTCACAATGAAGAGACCATTCATTCATGTTCATGGGCCTTACTTGCAGTTTACTCACAATGAAGAGACCATTCATTCATGTTCATGGGCCTTACCTGACACTGGGCATTCATGTTCATGGGCCTTACTTGCAGTTTACTCACAATGAAGAGGCCATGCATTCATGTTCATGGGCCTTACTTGACACTGGGCATTCATGTTCATGGGCCTTACTTTGCAGTTAACTCAAAGTTAAGAGGCCATGCCAATGATTGATCAGGAGGAGCGGGCAAAAGATAACCTCATCATCAAGATGGGGGGACTCCACTTGCCAGAATGATTACACAAAATGTACCAGTCACTGAACTGATCAATAACCATCCCTCCTCGACAGTCTTCTCATTCACACATCCTTATCTCCTGCTGTGTATCCATCGATTGGGTAGTGGGGAATGGTGGACACGGACAGTATTAAATCCCTTTAAACACACATTAGTTGTGAGTATTACGACACAGGCTGCTACAAGCTATGCCATTAATGTGATACCGGCAGTGTGAGTCATGATTATGATTAGGGATGCACCGATGCATCGGCCGTACATCGGTATCGGCCGATGTTTGCCTCTTTTAATGTTATCGGCCTATCGGTAATAAACTTGACTTTCACCGATGGTACTGGCCGATGTTTAAGGCAGGCAGTTTTTAAAGAAAAATATTGTATTATATTCGTTTTAATCTTGAATTTATATGGCATTCCCTAAGGGTTTATGCTTGTGTTTTGTAAGGCTGCATTGCAAGCATCTGTTTACAGTTGAAATGATGTCTTGATGCCTGGTGATATTATATTAAATAAAGTTTAGTTAAACTAAAGATTGTTTCATAAATCTGATTGAATTTGTGCTCATTCAAAGTTAAGAGTGATAAAGGGCTGACATTATTTAACACATTGCTTTTTAGATAATGATTTCATTATTTTCCTGGCACAAAAGGGTGAATGAATAACAACAAAAACAAAATAAACAAATATCGGTATCGGTATCGGTATCGGCTACATTGTTGTTTTGAACATCGGTATCGGCCAAGAATTTCCATATCGGTGCATCCCTAATTTATGATACATCCTCACAGAAACTCGTTATGTCTGTATTGACCATAGAAGTACATGTGTAATCCATATTCCAAATTGTATGTCTATGGTACTGACTCAGCCACTCTGTTTCAGGAAGTAAAGAGGCGGCCTTCACCTACGCCATCATAGCAGCAGGGGTGGCCCACGCCATCACCGCGGCCTGCACCCAGGGCAACCTGAGCGACTGCAGCTGCGATACGGAGAAGCAGGGGTTCTACGGCCGCGGGGACGGGTGGAAGTGGGGCGGGTGCTCGGCGGACGTGCGCTACGGCGTCGGGTTCTCCAAGGTGTTCATCGACGCCCGGGAGATCAAGCAGAACGCACGCACGCTCATGAATTTGCACAACAACGAGGTGGGACGCAAGGTACGTCCAGCACGGAAAATAACGCCGTCTTTTCACTTCTTCTCATGTGGATAATGTTTGTTCCGAAAGTCCCTTCTAGCCTCGAAAGACACGAATGAGTGAATTTATTAGGGGAACATTCGTTTTCTAAATAGAAGTAAAACAAAGGCATGTTGTGGCTGATTGGTGATTGATGTTCACCACCCCAAAGCCGTGACTCCAATCAAAAGAAGAAGGTAAAAAAAACTGGGGAGGACTTGTGTTTTAATAGCCAGGATGGATTAGTGCGAGGCAGCTTAGTCCTGGAAGATTGTCGTGTTGGAGAGCCAGCTCCGCTTGCCAAGGCCCTGGCCACTGAGGGCACAGTTAAACGGCCAGTGAAAGGAAGGACTTCAGGCTTTCAGGGGGAAAGTAGTTGAAGTGTTTCGTCTTCAATTACCAGCCACGGTCTCCGAGCCAAGAAACGAGGGCACTGTTTGAAAGCATTAGGTAATGCTGTTTTTTTGTCTGCAATCTACAGTTTGTCCTACGGTTCCTTTGCCTCAAGGGATCAACCATTTGAGCAAGCACATCAATATCTAGAGTTAATCACAGAGGACATATATACTCACGGCACAGACAGACACAGGTGAAATGACTGTTCAAAGCTGACATACAAAAGTCAACCTTAATTAGTTCTTAGTCAGTTGGCAGCATTACAGGCAGTTTCACTGTTGTGCATGTATTTGATCGATTCATTAAGATTTTAGTCACCTCAGTACATATTACGTACGAGAGGCAATGATAATCAAACCTTCGCTGTGACTGATGCTAGTATTGTGAGGAAGAGGATGTTTTTTCCATGTATCCAGTGCAAGTCCTAATGAATCCCCAACACAAGTGATTGTCTAATGCACAGTGGTGTGTAGTGGGGATTAGTGTGAAAAGACTTTGAGACATCCATTCAGGTTTGCTTAATAAGAGGTGAATCACCTCACCAACCCCCACGCCCCACCCACCCCACTTCCACAGAACACTGGTTCATTTCACAACAACCCCCCCAACCCTCAGACGCTGCGTGATGGGTTCACCTCAGGATTTCTGTGAGGATTCATTCAGCGCTGGCTTATCAGACAAACTGCGTTGGCCACTGCTTAACTGACCGTACTGAGCAGCTTATTCTGTTCTCCGTATCTTGTCCATTCCCATTCTCTCCGCTAAAAGAGTTGTCTGTTGGGATAGCCTCCTCCTTTATACATGCAAATCAAAGCGATTGGCAAAGAGCAGGGGATTCATTCACATCAGCAGAGGCTAGACACAATGCAGCAACTACAGACAGGGAGATTGTACGTAGAAGAGGGAGTTTTGAAGACAGCTGTGTGTCAAGAGTATAATTTTCCACATCAAGGATTGATTTTTATCATATATCATTTTATACATGCAAGTTGACTCCATACCTCTGCTTTTAATCAGTCATGTGTTCCATATAGGTGGGTCTAAGCTAATGCATACTTAATTTATGAATAGGATTATGTACAATTTATGTATAGAATAAACTAGAACTCAGCTGAAATCCGAAATGTTGAAATGTGTCTAAGTTCTGATACGACTGAATGGTTTTGTTCTGGGAATGTGGATTTCAGAAGCCAGTATTTCAGGCTTTTAATGACAAACATAATTAATACCGTGAGTGTGTTTATTTTTACCTCAGGCTCTGGAAAGAAACATGCGCCTAGAATGCAAGTGCCACGGCGTGTCCGGGTCGTGCACCACCAAAACCTGCTGGACTAAGCTGCCCAAGTTCCGAGAGCTGGGCTACACGCTAAAGGACAAGTACGCGCAGGCCTTACACGTGGAGCCCGTGAAGGCCAGCCGCAACAAACGGCCGACGTTCCTTAAGATCAAAAAGCCCCTCTCCTACCGCAAGCCCATGGACTCGGACCTCGTGTACACCGAGCGGTCGCCCAACTACTGCGAGCCGGACCCGCTGACGGGCAGCGTGGGCACCCAGGGGCGCATCTGCAATAAGACCCTGCAGCACCACGCCAACGGCTGCGACCTGATGTGCTGCGGGCGCGGCTACAACACGCACCAGTACTCGCGCGTGTGGCAGTGCAACTGCAAGTTCCTGTGGTGCTGCTACGTCAAGTGCAACACCTGCAGCGAGAGGACAGAGGTGTACACGTGCAAATGAACAGGCCTTCACACTTTCTCTTTTCCCTACCCTCCCTCTCTACCATGCACCGTACGCATGTTTGCTACCTGCAGGTGTGTTTTTTTTTTTTTTTTTAGGCAGACGTACATTTCTGAACGGACGATGTTTGGTGATTTGATCCTTCCATCCCCTGGAAATAGATATTTGGCAACCTTTTTTTTTGTGTGCATTGAGGGAGATGGGTCACACAGGAGGAAGTCTGGATCTGAAAAGCTGGATCGTACAGCGCTCGAGCTGCATCCATGTACACGTTGTGCCCATGTTGTGCCTCCTCGGACTGGCAAAGCCGTAAGGTACTCATGTGTTTGGTGGTACATGTTGGTGTGGCGTTGCAAAAGGGCTGTCTCAATGGGCACTGACTGCTGGACAGAAAGACAGCCTGCCATTGATTTATGCATGCACAGTCTATAGTCGCTATGTCTAAAAATACTTTGATGGGAAAACCATTCAATGGAAACAGTTGCAATGGAATATAGCAATGATGGGACTATTTAACTGTTGATGTAGACACTCAAATGATAATTAATTTATTTAACGAGGAAACTACTGATTTCTTGTTCTATGAAATGAGCTATGTTTGAATAGACATGCTACAACATTATTGCTTACAGTAATAGAGAAACACTGGAAATGGCAATATGCTACTGATACCGTACATACTGGCCCATTTGGCCGGTTAAGTCCAACAATGGCTTTCTCTCATTGGTCTTCTCCTTCTGTTGCTGCTAGTTTGGGAGTCTGCATATGCTATAACTTAGAACCAATGGTCACAGCTCTGACACTGGTTGTCAAACGACAACATGATTTATCGTACTGGAAGTAGTAGATAAACTCAGACACATTGTCTTTTGTTTTCGAAAATGTTAGTTGAGACCGGGAGTATATTTTGTGAAAGAATATTTTTTTATATGAATGTTTTATTTATACTTTACTACTTTGCGTCTCATAACACCACACTGTACTGAGTGCTGTCTCTTTCTACTGTTGCAGCCCAAATTAAATTAAGGGTGACATTAAAGGCTGGTATTGATAAACGTTACTTCTGCTGGGTGTTAAGAAATGTCTGCCGCGGTTTATGTGTGTTATCAAAGGTCAAAATGGTAACATGTAAACTTTTCTCAGTCTTTACCTATGGCATTTGTTAACATACTGTAACTAAAACTAGCTCACAATTTACAAATTTAAACTCTCGGTTTCCCTCAGTTTTTTTCCTCATGTGCAAAAGAGCAAAAAGTCGAAATGGCATTGTTCTATTTTGGTCTAAGCTCGGTCTAAGCTTGTCCTTAACTTAAGTCGAGCTGAGTCAGAGTTTAGTCACTACTAGGTGATACGATCTTAAAATCTTAAATTGAACAACTCAGCTGAGAGTGATTGTTTTGTCTGCTGTCAGTGTTAAAGACGTCTCCGTCGGCTCTTTCGGACCTGTATTAAGAGATTCAAGACAAGACTTTTTTTTTTTTTGCCAGGAAAAAAAAAAAACCTCTGCATGCGACGAAGGTGTGTCAGCTCTCCCCTTTGCTTGTAGAACTCTTAAACCCTTAAATCGTGCAGAACAAAAAAAAATACCTGCCAACAAGTGAACATCGAGACTACCCCCTAAAGTGAACTGCGGCAAACCAAACTAGTCATCGTCGATTTGGAGCAATGCGCGTGATGAAGACCTCCGCAGGAGTCGGGGCTCGTGGAGCCTAATTGAGGGGCACTTTGGGGAGAGCTTGCAGCCTGAGAGCCACGGAATAAAAGACCAGAGGAGGGGCCTGTGCCTTTAATGGTGGGGTGTTGATGTAATTGATGAGTTCTGTTGCGGAGGGTGTCACGGTGATGACTTGCTCAGGCTGGGCTTGGGGTGAGGTGGGGTGGGGTGGGGTGGGAGCGGGGTGGGAGAGGGGGTGGTGGGGGACGGGGGGTTGCTGAGGAGGAGTGCGGTGATAGATTGCCCCTGACATCTGCCTCATTCAACTCCCGGGCCACTAGTGTTGCTACGACAACTCTACAGTGAGCACCAAAAAATGTCAGCCCAGCCACCCAGAGGTGCCAGGCTACCCATTAGCAAAATGTTAACTATGCTGAAAGAAGAGGATGTTGGTGCTGTGTCCACACACACACACACACACACACACACACACACATACACAACACACACACACACACACACACACACACACACACACACACACACACACACACACACACACACACACACAGCCCTCACTGTAGACAGGGAAGGGCATAGAGGGTGCAGAGGGAGAAAACTCTGGGAGCATGACGGAGCAGATTTTTAGCTGGCCCTTACGTCCATCCATTCAAACCTCTCTTAAAAGAAAGGAGTTCCCATTGGGGCAAAGAGCCAGATTCAAGACAGTTAGGTTAATTTTAAACCAGGGCACTCAGGACAACACATGTTGCATTATCTGTTGTTTGAAAGAGCTGGAGAGGAAAAGAATGACTGTTTTCCCTCAAGTGACACTTCTGAAGCACTCATGTGCATCACCCATTTAAAACACATTGACTCCTTTTTTTCCCAAGAGACCCATTTTAAATGGCCGGACCTAACTGATATCTTTAATAAGGTCATTTTTTTAGAGTGTTCTGGGCGGGCTGAGCTGAAGGCTAATGTCTTGAGGCTAGGGGTAGCCTGTGGCTGGCTAGCTCATGTTACCCCAAAGCTCAAGCTCGCATGTGTATTCTGAGGCGGTAAAAGTTGTAATGTCGCGGGGTGAAGAGCCTAGAGGGAAAGCGAGTTCCCCGGCGGTTGTGTCTCAAGTAAACAACTGAAATGTCACATGCGTAGCAAAGTTAGTCGAGTCAACAAGAGGATGCTCTCAAGCACCTCAGAAATTCAACTGGAGAATAGAGGCATCTGTCCAAGTTTGTTCAATCTTTCTCAAAAGTATTCAACAACCTCCTTTTGTCTTTTTTTTGTGTGTGTTGGCGTCATTAAAGGGTGAGAATATGTCAAATTGTGTGAATGAGATTCGGTGAGCAATCGGAAAGCAATCATGACGCCATCATGAGTTATCAGCTACTGGTGATTGGTGGGGGGGGGGGGGGGGGGAATTCCAGCACAGAGCTGGCTCAGACCGACTCCATCTAAGAGCAACCAGACCACGGAGCCCAGAGAGGTGGTGCGAACGAACCCAGTGGTGTAGTCCAGGGTATACGCAGGTATACGGAGTATACCCACTTCTCGAAACAGGACGTTTATCCTGTGTTGTATGGGCTGCTTAAAAATAAATGAGAGTATACCCACCTCTCCAGGGACCACTACACCACTGAACGAACCCACTTGTGGATAGTTAAATGGAATGAGTTTGCTTTAGTGTGTGTGCATACCTCACCCTCATAGCCAGCATCTCTCTCTTAGCCTCTTGGCCTCTCCGGTTTCATCTGAGTTATAAAACACTCCTCAAAACTGGCGTTTCTGGCAGGTGCGGATCCAGCCGCCTCAATAAACCGCTTCACAGCAGATCCCAGAGCCCCGTGCAAAGGCAGCAATTTGACTTTGATATTCTTTGATACCAGATACTGTACCTGTAGTTAAATGATCACTGAGACTGTAATTATGGCCTTATGGGTGTTTCCCGATAAACAAAGACGTTCCTCTGCCAGCACCTTGTTTAACATCGCTCTCTGCTTGAAGTGCGGATCATCTCTTTTTTGTGTGTGTGTGTGTTCTGTTGGAGCTGTATATTTACAAACATACAACACGGCGAGGGATGACGGGAGAGAGAGGGGGAGAAAGAGAGAGAGAAAGAGAGGGAGAGAGAGAGGGGAAGAGAGAGAGAAAGAGGGAGAGAGAGGGGAAGAAAGAGAGAGGGAGAGAGAGAGGGGGAGAAAGAGAGAGGGAGAGGGGGAGAGAGAGCGAGGGATGACAGGAGAGAGAGGGAGAGAGAGAGAGAGTGGGAGAGAGAGAGGGGAAGAGAGAAAGAGGGAGAGAGAGAAAAAATGGGAAAGAGAGAGGGAGAGAGAGAAAGAGAGAGAGAGAGGGGGATGACGGGAGAGAGAGAGAGGGGGATGATGGGAGAGAGAGAGAGGGGGATGACGGGAGCACCTGTGTTATCTGAATCCCCAGTGGAGCTGCAGATTTATGACTACACTGTTTATGTTGGACGCCAGCCAAGGGCGCCTGTGACCTGCTGCTGAAATGGACAAAGTTGTGTTTTTCCTCTAGTGTCAGCCGACTCCGGACCGGAACCGAGCCAGAACCGGGCCAGATCAGGCCCTTCTCTGGTCTAGACACGTGCCAGGAGTCGGCTGCTAACCTGGAAGCTGAGATTGAGCTCCAGAGCGTACCTACCGCAGACGACACACAAGCAAGCTGGGGAAACCTAAAGACACTGATCCATGAACCTGTGTGTGTGTGTGTGTGTGTGTGTGTGTGTGTGTGTGCACACAAGCATGCTGGGGACACCTAAAGACACTGATCCATGAACGTGTGTGTGTGTGTGTGTGTGTGTGTGTGTGTGTGTGTGTGTGTGTGTGTGTGTGTGTGTGTGTGTGTGTGTGTGTGCACACAAGCATGATGGGGACACCTAAAGACACTGATCCATGAAGCTGCCCGACATACTTTCAGAGAGAAAGAGAAGTGGAACCCTGACTGGTACAAACATTTCTTTATTTTATTTTTTCAAACATGGGGCATGGACCCGTGTCATCTCCCGATGACTGGCTCTCTAAAATAATTTCATACAGTCTCATTAGAAAAGATGAAGGCAAACTTAACTTCAGTCTACTGTGTCTAATGCAGTATTTAGGCAATAAGCAATAAGCACCGGATTCGGCAAAAAGCAAAAACCAGAGCACCACAACAAAGACAATAATTGGCTATGGCGAGAAGGAGAGGCGGGGGGGGGGGGGGGGTGGGGGGGGTGGTGGGGGGCTACCGCGTTCTTCACTCACTCTCTCTATAAATCACCTGGCACATAATTCCATCAGTGCTACTTTTGTTTTTCCTCTGGTTGAGACATGCATAAGCACCTTAGATGTGCTCAGTAAACGGAGGAGTACAAGGCGGTCTTTATGTGCAACCCCCCCCCCCCCCCCGAGAGGTGGGTAGCCAGCCCTGTGGAGAGCCGTCGGAAAAGACCCTGATCTTCAAAACAGAGACGTATCTGCCTCAGGAACAGAGGCACTTGAGACACGGTCGTGTATCATGTCTCAAGTGGTCCTTTAGAGACGATATATTCTACCCCTGGCTGCGTTGCTGTGGGACGGAGAGGATGTTAGTGTAATTGTCTTTTAGGCCTCGGCCTGGTGTACTCACATCGTTCAGAGAAAATAAATAAATAATAATAATAATAATAAAAAAAAAACATAATTGAAAAGTCTTTTTCTTGTAAACTGAAAACTGGTTTTAAGATTGCCTTTCAAAAGGCTTTTCAAAGTCACGTCGTTCCCATGGCAACCGCGTCATGTTTCTTAGTGGTAGAGAACTCTCTCAAGGCATGTTATTATCACGGAGCATCACAAAAGAAGGAAGTCGACGTTTTACGAGCAAGGTTGGGCAGACGACGAGCTTTGATGATGCAGAATGTACTGCCTGTATACATTGCTTAGGATAGTTTTGCACATATACTGTATGCCTATAGGGGCCTGTAAAACGTATATAAGACCACTGGTCACGTACAAGACTTGATAATAAATGTGTTGTAAAGAGCCTGCACACACAGTTCTCATTAAAATGGCATAATGCCCTTCATCATGCAACATTATATGAAACATATAGAGTCGTTTTTCTATGTTACTGCATATGAATGGGGCCATAAGTATGTGAGTTAACACGCTATTGTTGTACATTTTATGTAAAAATGAACATAAATGAATTTGACAGACTTTTTCCATGTGGGTGATTTACTTACTTCAAACGGGGTTTGACAATCCTCCTCCTCATCCCTCAGCTTTCTTCATCACAGGAGGCCTAGCTCACAGGAATCCTCCCACCGTGTTTTCCACCTTGACGTGAAATGTTTTGAACTAAATCACAGAACTCACTGCCCCCCTGAAAAGCCAAGACGCGTGCGGAGATGGTCAGCAGTCTATTTTTCCACGTGGTCCCCCTCGCCAACGCTGGCAATCATTTCCACAAGAACTTCTAAAAGAAAAGCAAAACCTTCACGGGAATGAAGGTAGGAATTTAAATCAGGATTCTAAATCACCATCGCTGGGCCATAAGTCTAAATACATTGAGAGCAACTGAACCCAGAACAAATTCCTTGTATCTGAAAATGTACTTATGTGCCAATAAAGATGATTCTGAATATTTATGAATCATTAATACTGTCCAAGTGTACAATTGAGCTTCATGTGAATATATTCATCAGAAGCTGTCAGTAAACCCCAACTGTTTCAGATAAAGATAGGCGAATGAGCACAGGAGGTTAGGAATGCTATGCTGATCTGACTTCAACCAAAGACAGTCTGTCATTTAGCGAGCAGCTATGCATCTGCTTTTAATTACACAAGCTTCTGTCATTCTGATTGACAATGTAATAGCTTCTGGAATCAGAAGCAGCCGGGCTGCCTGAACTGGCTGGCTGTGTGCTTTGATGTAACTGGAGTGCAGTGTAATCGGGGAATCATGATCATTGCGCAGTTTTGTTTCCACAACACCGGTGGCTTAGCTGGGGTGACTCTTTGCAGTTCTACTTACTTACTTACTTAGATCTTACACACCACACATACACACACACACACACACACACACACACACACACACAAACACACAGACACACACACACACACACACGTACACATACACACACACATACACACACACACACATACACACACACACACACACACACACACACACAAACACACAGCTTCTGGAGAGATAAGGTTCATGAAAGATAAGGTATTAGTTCATGAAAGGGCATCTTCAAGCAGAGAGGCGTTGTCTTTTTCATTGTTTAATGTAGAATTACAACACAACACAATATCATTCTGTCTCTGGCCCAGATTATTCCTGTATTCAACATTTCCAACACCAGTTTATGTTGTGAACTTTCCTCTTTAAATCACCATATTGTAAGGAGGAGAGGGAATAGGATTGAAGCTTCTCTTCCCCTCCACTGTTCACTGTTCCTTCCCGGAGCTTGCTTTACTACCATGTACTATGAGTTTGAAAAATAAAATAAATGGCCTTCCCTAAGCTTTTATTTATTTTGTGAACATGCCTATTAAGGGTAAAGTTCTTCTTATGTGTCACAGTAGGTGAGACTCGGCACAGAAGGGAGAAGATTAATAGCATAATGACTCTGACCCTGTAGTTTGGTTATTTAAACTGGCAGTATGTGCTGAAATTGTTTCATGACTTTCTGCAATGAAACACTGAAAACAAGTCAGAACAAGTGATAGATGCTGAGAAGGGGGGTGGAAAAAGAAAGAAACCTCAGACTCGAAATTCTCCGCCAGACGCAGTATGAGAACAGCAAAGAACATGGACATCTCCAAAGTCCCCCCCCCCCCCCCCCCCCCCAGCATGTTTTGGTATTGTTTCTCGATGATAAGGGAAACCAATATTTAACCAATGTAAATATTTTCCTATTAAGAAGAGCGAGATTCCCAGTGTTTTTTTAACACGTCGGTTCCCATCTAATAAATGACCACGAGTGACTCCGGGGTGAGCAATAACAGCCGCAACACAACCCCACAAATCTCAGAGAAAGACTTATCACTGTCCACCGCCTTTCGCTTTAGTCTCCATTTCAACACTAAAACATAAATATGAAGCCTACACTTGGATGTGTCCTATTCTACTACTTGAATGTGTCCTATTCTACTCCGAGGCCCTCCAAGGACAGAGGGCAGAATCCCTAAGGGTCCCGATGAAGGGATTCAGTAGATGGGCAGACGACGAGCTTTGAGTCTCTATTCAGTAGATAGTTAATATGAGTTCTCTATTCAGTAGATAGTTAATATGAGTCCTCTATTCAGTAGATGGTTAATATGAGTCTCTATTCAGTAGATGGTTAATATGAGTCTCTATTCAGTAGATAGTTAATATGAGTCTCTATTCAGTAGATAGTTAATATGAGTCTCTATTCAGTAGATAGTTAATATGAGTTCCCTGTGTAGTGAGTCTGTAGATAGTTAATGTACGTAGTGATTCAGTAGATATTTAATATGAGTTCCCTATGTAGTGATGGAGTAGATAGTTCAGATGAGTCCCTATTCAGTGGATAGTTCAGATGAGTTCCCTGTGTAGTGAGTCCGTAGATAGTTAATGTACGTAGTGATTCAGTAGATATTTAATATGAGTTGGGGCACTGATAAAACCCTGACAGAGAGACACTGGTCACGTTTAATAACTTCAATCTTCATTGAATCATTGAAGTTAAGATACAAGCATAAATACAGAATTAGAAGCTTCGTACCTGAGTTTGTTGTATTTTCCTCTAAGGTCCCGCGAGGACACAGGGTTACAGTCCCACTGGATAGGTCACCAGGTCAACCTGGGGTCAAAGGTTAACTGAGATGACCGAGGAGCCCAGCTGGGAGCACCGCTATGAGGTCGGGCACAGTAATGGTAATGGGACAATTAATGGGAACAAAGGCCCGTGACATAAAGGAGGATTGAAAAAGGTCGGCCCTTTTGTTATCTATTAGAAACAAAACAAGGGAAGGCCGGTTTCACCTCTCCACAACCCTACCAGATGAGTAATATTAACCCCTAGGCTGTAGAAGCCACACACACACACACACAGAGACTAACACACACACACATGCGTGGCCACGGCACGCGCACCCTCCCACACACACACTGACATGCACACACACGCACACACACACACACACACACACACACAAAACAGTCATACACACACATGCACACACACATACACACACACACACACAAACACTCATACACAAACATACACATACTCAGACACACACACAGACACACACACACACACACACACACACACATTTATACGTGCTATCAATCCTTTTACAGCCTGGCCAGCTCAGCTGCTGTTTGGGGCAGTCAAAAGAGCCAGATAAACAATGGAGTCTCGCACAATGCCAGACAGAGACAAATTCATTTGGAGGAAGCATTTGTTGGCTTGGGGATATAAATCCAGGCTCCGTCTGTCCCCTGTGACGATGGAAAAGAAAGAGACCGCTGAAAGAGACCTCGCTGACATACGAGGTGATTACACAGGTCAGAAGAAAAGGATGACGTGGCACCGCACTCAAAGAGTCCGTGTGTGGTGACACGTCACAGGTATTACTGTAGGAACATTTCTTTATCATAGTTTGAGGTTTTTAAAAAGGAAGCAGTGGATAGTGAGTGCATCACTGTAGATGTGATCTCATTATATTAAAAGAATCTCTGTACGTTCTTGCTTATTCAGCTATCAAACCTATATCAATCAAGAATCAGGTCTTTGCTGAGAATGACGGGTGAGAAAACCTTGATTATACTGGTCACAGGTGACTGAGAGTGATTTTTAGCAGTCTGGTAAGAACCTCGCTGAAAGCAAATGGCAACAATCCAGAGTCAAGAAATGACAGAGCTAGTCAGTTTTCCCTGAGAGGTTCTACTTTGATCATTTCCTCTAGGACTAGTTGTTTCTTCCTCCCGTCTGTGTCCCCATCATGAACATTAATTAACTGTTAAGATTTTTTTTAAATCCCATCGGTGCTCAGTCTTCAAGGCAGGCCCAGCAGACATCAAGTCAAGATGCAACAAAAATCAAAACATTTCCCGAAAGTTCCCAGAGATCCTGACGTTGATGAATTAGCCCGTGTAGGTTGTGATAGTCAGAAGCTCGGGACTCTTCAGATCCCCATCCATCATAATAGACTAGCATCTGAGCACATTAAGCAGGTTTACACAAGCTTTCTTTTCGGCACACTGTGTCTGTAGCATTCATTTATGGGGAAAGAAATAAGGAGAAGAAGGAGAGGACGGGCCAAGCCAAGCTAATACTTCTTGATTGTCAACCAAAGCTCTGGACATACATCAAAATGACTGCAGTTCAGCGGAGTGTCACTCTTGAATATCTGTTTTGGAAATCTGCGCTCTGCTCTGAATTGGCAGTGAAAGTGCACTTTAAAGCACTGCTCTCACTTGTTATGGCAAAAAAAATGATGCCGGCCAGACTGGCAAGTTAAAAGAATCTCATTGCGAGAGATGAAACGTAAGTGCTGACTTCCAGGTGAAGCCTTGTTTGGCTCCGGGGTCCCCGTGACAGGCAGGAGCATGCCGACGGCAGACTATCAAAGGCGGGGTTGAGACGCAGGCAATCACAGCCAAATCCGCAGGTTTAATACGCATCGCATAGGGCACCATGGTTGAGCTCACTGCGGATTGAGGACTGTGTGTATTTCTCTCACGTAAGAAATGCAGTTGTTATGTTAAGATTACAGGTTTTTTTTACAGATGGATTGCCATCACTGCGAATGAAGAATTGTATTGTTATGACCTTTAAGCTGTTAAGTCTTTTTATTTTGTTTATTTGAAACTGTTGAACACTTGATTGAGAGCAAGGGATCATAAAATGGGCTCACAGGCATTCCTATCTTTGCCGTTGTTGTGTTCTTGTGAGTTCCTCTCGGTCGATCGACGTTCACCGTAGAGAATAAAGCTCACGGAGACTGATCCTCCGGCAGGTCTGAGGCCGTCGGGAGGGGCGTTAAGGTGACTTCTGTCTCGCCCTGAGGTCTCCCAGTCTCTTCCTCCTCGTGGTCTCACCTCAGTCTCCACAAGTGTGTATTTCTCTCAACACCGCCTCGCCACCTGTCGAGCGCAGCCGCACACACACACCGCTTCCAGCCCTCCATCAAACGGAACCACCACACTTCAAACGGCAGCCACTGACAAGCGGCATCTTTGATCGCTCCAGCCCCTCATGTGATCCTCCAAAGATGAACCAGTCCACATTGGTTTACGACAAACATGTATTTTTCATAGCGTTACACCCCATGCATATGGTTCCTTAAAGTAACAGTTTGCAACAATTATACTTCAGGATTAGGGTTAGGATAAGCAGTTTTACCTTAAAATAACAGCTTGGAAAAAATTAGGGCGCTAGAATGACTTTTAATAGTTTGTCATAATGTTTCGTTAGTTTTAGTCTCTAGCATATCGTTAGCGAATAGCAATTGGTCCGGAATGCTTCTTTAACTTCCCAGTTTCCGCTGAGGTACCTCACCTGATCCATCATGGCGCTTATCAGGATTGCCTCATGTTTGCAGTGTACCACTGATCGCTTCTCTAATCACTTTATTACAATTAACACCCGAGCCTTTTAGCAACTATGGTATCCCCCTAGGGTAAGGGTGGTGTGTGCTGTCTGTACCATGTCCTGTCCTGTGTCTGCAAGGCGTCTGAGTGATGACCTCAACATGGTGATACATAGATTTTCAAAGGACATATTTTTAGTCTTGCCTTTTGATGAGGTGATTCACTGTAAAGACGCAAAATCTAAAACTTGCTTTACTAAGGTGTTGGACCATCTCTGGACTTTTATGGTTAAGTAACCATTAATCCATTAATTTGTTAGCTAAAGGGTTAAAGAAATCCAGTAGTTTAACTAATCAATTATGTAATCTTTAAGTTAAAAAGTAAGAGAAACCTAGTATTTTAACTAATCCATTAATCTATTAGTTACAAAGCTTTACTAACTAAGTTTTACTAACTAACTTATTGAAAGTATAATAAAAGTGTGTAGTTTACATATGGTGTTAATTAATTAATACATTTAAAAAGTTTTGGTTCCAATTTATGGCCACAGTCCTTTTTAGTCCACATCTTGACAGTGTGATACACAAACAGTCTCAGTTTTTTAAATCCATATCTTGACAGTGTAGTACAGGAATAGTTTCAAATAAATAGTCTCAGTTTCAGGGTGTTTGGTGTAGAATAGAGGACAAGGTATGGACAGGGTTAATTTGTGGCTTGTGTGAGTTCAGTGTTAGTGTCAGGGGTCGGGGTTTTGGTTGGGGTCAATTGACAATTAGTTGACAGGTGCTTAAGGGTTAACCTCATTTCACAGGTATTTGATGGTTAACAGATGTGCTACTGGCTGTTCGTCAAGTGTTTGATGGAAGCTATCCAAAGCTCTTGAGCGCAGCTTACGTAATGGGCTGTAAACAACGCAGCACATTTTCTATATATTTATGTTGAAGGCCGTAATATGTTGAGGTCAAAAAGAACACACACTACCTGAAGTCATAAATCAGCCGTGAACAGATCTGCCCCTCAGTGTTGGGGGCAACATTACAGAACAGAAGCGAAAACAAACAAACATATGACCTGCACAGGACTCAGGCCCATCCTGTGTGTGTGTGTGTGTCTGCTGCTGTGATAGAGTACAAAGTCAAGGGCCTTTCACCAAAGCCAGTTAGGCAGGTTTGCTGTAATTATGTGAAAAATTGCCTGAGTCCCTCTGGGCTTTTGGGCATATCTGAGAGAGACAGAGAGAGAGAGAGGGAGAGACAGAGAAACAGAGAGAGAGAGAGAGGGAGACGGAGAGACAGAGAGGGAGACGGAGAGACAGAGAAACAGAGAGAGAGAGAAAAGGAGACGGAGAGACAGAGAAACAGAGAGAGAGAGAGGGAGACGGAGAGACAGAAAAACAGAGAGAGAGAGATAAGGAGATGGAGAGACAGAGAAACAGAGACAGACAGAGAGAGAAAGGGAGACGGAGAGACAGAGAAACAGAGAGAAAGAGAGAGAGAGAGAGAGAGAGAGAGAAGCTTCAGGGAACTATGTGAACTTACATAGACTGCCATTGCTTATCGTATAGACTCTCCCTTGCCTGAGATTTAAACCTTCTCTACTCCCTGAACACTGTCTGCTGAAGCTAAATGTCATCGAAACATTCTGAAAAATGATTGATCTTGTTTACACAGTGTGCGAAATGTACCTGCAATACCTGACCTCTAAAGAGTAAACCTGTGCCTGGATGTTTTGACCAAATATCAGCTTTGTCTTCAAATCACATACCAGCCCCAAGGTGGCAAGAAACTTCAAAATGATATGCTAATATTTGATCTGTCACTGTACCCGTATTATATTTTCTAAATATGACGACAACCAAACACATTTCCGCCAGATTCCCTTCAGTATCTATCTGCCTAACCATGTTGTATTATGGCAGAAAGCACAGCATCAAACACACATTGTTACACTGCACTTACCTGTACAGTACATGTACTTTAACCCAAACCCAGTACTTTACTCTAAGCGTACTCTCAGGATACTCTTAACGTACTCTTAACGTACTCTTAGGATACTCTTGGGATACTTTACGGATACTCTAAGGATACTCTAAGGATACTCTTAGTGTACACTTATGATACTCTTAGGATACTCTTAGTGTACTCTTAACGTGCTCTCAGTGTACTCTTAGGGTGCACTTATGATACTCTTAACGTACTCTTAGGGTACACTTATGATACTCTTAGCTCATTCTTAGGATACTCTTAGGGTGCTCTTGGGATAATATTATGATACTCTAAGGATACTCTTAGTGTAGTCTTAGGATACTCTTAGGGTGCTCTTAGAATACTCTTAGGGTGCTCGTGAGATGATGGTGCTGACTCACCATGCTTCATTCTTGTAGACTGTATTTAATAGTGTAGTTACTGTAATGTAACCATACCTCTCTAATGTAAAAAAAAGGACTTCCAATTAATTTCTTACTAGGCATTTTGAATCTGTTGTTGCTAAGATATATTTTGGTCTTTGGAGAGGATAAAAAACTGAAATGCCCAGCTGAGGTCCAGTGCGAGTATGTTGAGCTCTTGGCTTCGCTCCTGTGTTTATCACATCCACAAATAAGCTTTTCCGCTGGATTGCTGAACGAGGCCAGTTGAAGAGCAGCTGGTCGTCGATGAGGCAGTAAGATAAGAGCCAAGAGCAGAAACCATGAGAGGCGATGTGATGGCGTGACGGCTCTAGAGCTTGAAGGCTGAGGCCGTGTCAAGGTTTCTCTTTTTTAATGATTGAGTAATTCTACCCGCTCCGACAGTAACTCCTGTCCCGCCTGAGTGAACCACGCTGAAATTCCTTTACATAACCAGTCATAACAAAGGCATTTAAAAATCAAGCAGTACTCTGAATGATGTGGGATATCCTTCTAGATCTCACAGGGTCATTGAAATGCAACGGACCAGGTAGACCAGTTGACCCTGAGAATGGCTCTGACAAGGATGGGATCCTGGTTGGGATCAGGTGGAGATTAGGTGGAGATCAGGTGGAGATCAGGTGGAGATCATGTGGGGATCAGGTGGAGATCAGGTGGAGATCATGTGGGGATCAGGTGGAGATCAGGTGGGGATCAGGTGTGGTGGAGATCAGGTGGGGATCAGGTTGGGATCATTGAAGATCAGGTGGAGATCAGGTGGGGATCAGGTGGGGATCAGGTGGGGATCATTGAAGATCAGGTGGGGATCAGGTGGAGATCAGGTGGGGATTGGATGGGGATCAGGTGGGGATCATTGAAGATCAGGTGGGGATCAGGGGGAGATCAGGGGGAGATCAGGTGGAGATCAGATGGGGATCAGGTGGGGATCAGGTGGAGATCAGGTGAAGATCAGTTCGGGTGAAGATCAGGTGGAGATCAGGTTGGGATCAGGTGCGGATCAGGTTGGGATTAGGTTGGGGATCAGGATGGGATCAGGTGAAGATCAGGTTGGGATCAGGTTGGGATCAGGTGGAGATCTAGTGAGAATCCTCCAAGTCAAACCCCGATCCCTCCCAGATTAACTGCTCACTTGGAACCTTTGCTCTGAGTTGTCAGTAAGTAAAATATAACATCTTTCTGCTCAGTGTCTGAGATAAACCTTCTCATGACATCACAGTTTTATTGACACCCACGTGGAACCTAATGTCACCACAGGGAGACCTTTCACCCCATTTACAAAAAAAAAACCAGTGTGTGAACTTGTCAAAATCCCACTGCTTCGGACCTTGCTGGAATATATGTCACACTTCACGTTATTTTATCTGGTACTGTGAATGTGACTCACGTTGTATTATCTGGTAATGTGTGGTACTGTGTTCTGATTTTTTTTTTAAAACAATGAATCGTAATGTTACACTTTACAGCCCATTCAGCTGGCACAGCGAAGACCCACTATGCGGATAAGAGAAGGACGTAAAGGAGCTCTTTTGTGATGGCCGTTCCGATCTCATCCGACCCGATCCGATCCGATCTTCTGTGTCAGCTGCGTCGTCATCGTGATGATGGTGTTTGGTGGACATGCCCAAACTCTTCTTTATTATGAAACCCTGCTCTGTGCAGTATGGCGCGCGGCAATGGAGGAAATTTATGAGCCTCCAAACCCCATACAGCAGACATTCCATAGTCGCCTGGTTACTCAAGGCTGGAACAATGCAGAAGAGTTTTTCAAGAATGTCTACAGCCTGCCGATGAGAGCAGAGTCAAGTAATACTATAGCTGCCTCTAAGGAAAGAGAGAGAGAGGTGAGGAAGAGAGGGAGGGGAGGGAGAGAGAGAGAGGGAGAGAGAGAGAGAGAGAGGGAGGGAGAGAGAGAGGGAGGGAGAGAGGGAGGGGGGGAGAGAGAGAGAGGGAGGGAGAGAGGGAGGGAGATAGATGGAGTAAATAACAGAGTGAGAGGCCGATTGAAAGACAGAGAGAGAGAGACACACACACACCCAGAGGGAGGGTGGGTGTGTGTGAAAGAGAGATGGAGAGGGAAAGAGAAAGAAAGAGACTGAGACAGAGACAGAGAGAGAGGGAGAGAAGAAAAGGGAAGGCACAGGAGAGAGAGAGAGAGAGAAAGAGAAAGGCGGCCATGTTTTCCCAAGAGTGCACTGTAACACATGTCACAGCATTCCTATCAGCACAAGTGGGCCATAAGTGTTTCTGCACGGACCAATTTGGGAGTTTAGCGCTTTTGTTTTCACGAGAGGTTTCAGGGACAACATAATGCGTCGCACTTCACAGACCGCCCCTCTCTTCTGTTTGCTCCGTTCAAGATTGCACTTCTACAGTGTTGGAGTTATCTGTTCCTGTGGGAACAAGTTGGGAGATAGCCCTGAGAGGAAGCCCTTATGCCCATACGCACTCAGGCAGAAGAGCAAAACACAGGCCTGCAGGTAGTGATTATCTCCCAGCAGCTCCCAAAGCCTGACTTTAGTAATCCATCACGGGAGGAATGCTCACTTTTTTAAAGGCACCTAGTGCAACTTTATAGGCTTGAGACTCGAAAAATAAACATTCAATTTCTAGTCTTTTTTACACGTAGTAAGTTTCAATAACTCCATACCATTACATATCGACATTCAAGGAGCAAAGATGAGACGTCGTTGTGTGGTGAGAACTGATAGAAAATCGTACACAACAACAATCGCCGGTGGGGAGAGGCAATTTTTCCATTGACTGGAATCCTGCTTTATTTATTGGTGGGACCAATAAATAAAGATTTGGGGGAAAAATGGCGATTGTTGTTGTTCACGATTTTGTATCAGCAGCCCAAAGCCTGACTTTAGTAATCCATCCCGGGAGGAATGCTCACTTTTTTAAGCTCTCCAGTCAATCAGAGACATGTAAACACCTAAATACAAATGCATGGGGGATAATGACAATAAAAGCATACGTAATTGCACTTTTCTATATGCAAAAACACTAATCATTATTATTGGGAGTGATTTAAATGTGTGCATACAAATACATTTCTCTTTTAGCACAAATTATAAAAAAAAAATATAATAGTATATATTTTTTTGTGTGTGTGTGTGTGTGTGTGTGTGTGTGTGTTTGTGTTTGTGTGTGTGTGTGTGTGTGTGTGTGTGTGTGGTTGTGTGTGTATGTCCTCATTGTCAGCTGCAAACACGGACCACCACCACCACCCAGGAGCACACACACAGACAAACAGGCACTGATACTCTTTCCATCAGTAGACAATAGCCCTAAATTACCACTGGGATTACAGCGCTGAAGCAACCTGGAAACATCTGGGACCATTGCCCTTTGACCCCAGTCTTTCGTCACCTGACAGAAGTCAAACTGCCGCACGCACAGAACGCTAGTGCTGATGATGGACTGCTGGGGCTGCCTGTGTGGCTGATGGGGCGCTGCTACCAGCACGCTAGACAGGTCTCTCTCTCTCTCTCTCTCTCTCTCTCTCTCTCTCTCTCTCTCTCTCTCTCTCTCTCTCTCTCTCTCTCTCTCTCTCTCTCTCTCTCTCATGGGCCGCTGCTACCAGCACGCTAGACAGGCATGTGTCATGCACTCTGTTAGGGGGAAAGCTGGAACAGTTACATTAAAGAAGCATTCCGGATCAATTGCTATTCGCTAACGATATGCTAGCGGCTAAAACTAACGAAAACCCTTGAAATGTGCTGACTTTGACATTATGACAAACTAGTTACTCAACAATTGTCCTAACACAGTCAAACATCAAGCAAGTGCAACACAAGACAAAGCAAGACGGCAAATTAGCTACTTACTAGTTCGGCAGACAGTAGAAAGCCGGGCGGCGTCAGGCAATCTTACATTTAGCAGTTATATGCCTATGGACCCTGGTATGGCAATGGCACAGAGGCGATTTTCCATATTAAAAGTCATTGTAGCGCCCCAATTTTTTTCAAGCTGTTATTTTAAGGTAAAACTGCTTATCCTAACCCTAATCCTGATGTATAATTGATGCATACTATTACTTTAAAGCAGCAATAAGGAATTATGTTCCAAAACTAGTACGCTTACTACCTAAAAGGCATGCAAAAACCTTGCAAACACCACCAACAGCCAAGCTGACACTGATAGAAGCTTGCCAACACACTAAATGGTGTCTTTTGGCAATTTAACTGGAAATGTCATGCGTGTGAAAGCTTTTCTTCCTTTTTTGCAGGGTGTACCAGCCCGTTACACATAACTAAATAGGGCATATCCTGGATGGCTAGTGGGTAAGGCACAGGTGTTAATCTGTCCTTCACAAGACCATATGCTATCAAAATTAATTTGAAGATGGTACCTAAACTAGTTGCCTATAAAACCATATCTCAAAAAGTGTCAAATTGTTACATAGTGTTACTTTAAATGATGACTTTTTGTCCCCTACCCCCATCCCAATGTTTATAAAAACATTGATAATTAATTAATTAATTGAGATTGAATAAAAAGTAGATTTTTAAACAGTCGTGTCAAACCTCATTAGAACCGCTCGACTGTTGCTTGCACAAACAAGCATGTCCCTGTGCAGCACTGACCATGGGTGAGGGGGGTTGTGTCGGCTGAGCACAGGTACGGCACAGTCTGACTACTCCTACTGCCTCAAAATAAAAAAAACCCTCTCAATGACATTACATCTGCCAAGGTCTGACTGCACTGGCTGAGTGGGAATCTCGTACAGAAGGCTGGAATAAATCAAAAGGTTTTCCTTGACTCCCGCTTCTGGCGGAGCCGACATCAAAGCTTCCCCGAAAAGAAAATAATCCAGATGGGACAGTTGTATCAAAGAACCTGAGAAACCACAAAGCTGTCCCGGGCCACCCACAAATATGTCTCTCACAACAGCTCCCGTGGAAGGCAGATAAGCCCAAAGCCAAAGTCAATATGAGCACACTCCTGTGTTTGCCCAGAGAACCAGCGAAGTCCCAAACAGGCCATTTTACCGGGCTTTGCTATTCACCTGGTGCCAGAGGCACTTACATTAATGGCGTTCTTGGTTACAATTTGGCACCGTCGGACATGTACTTTCCTCGTAACGTTAGTCCCTCAAGTGAGTCGCAGGGAGAGACACGCTGAAAAGAGTTTTGGGTTTCTCCTTTTCTAACGGGGATAAATGTTTTAGTTACTGTACTGCCCTACTATCAGCTCTCCACCCCCCCCCCCCCCCTGCCATTTTAACAAGGGGCACCAGAATTCTTCCACACACACACACACACACACACACACACACACACACACAGGAGTCAGCATACAGGTCCTCTCCTTTCTGACTGCTTCAGTGAAGCACATTTCAATGTGAGTACAATCAGGTGTGCTCATGATCCAGTGTGTGTGTGTGTGTGTGTGTGTGTGTGTGTGTGTGTGTGTGTGTGTCGGGCAGATACGCATCTGCGGCCGCTGGCTGCTCTACAAGTCCTCGTTTCCATGGACACTGCTGGGTTCCAGCGGCGCGGCATGCACACACGCAAATGGCTGCTGACTTAAATCCACAGACCTTTAGAAGTCATTTAGAATGATGACTGATTGCACAACACAGCCTTTGTGGTGGCGTTATCTTCGTTTTTTTTTAATCATCCGTGTTTATGGTTGTTGATTCCAGTTGCTGTGCTAAGGATCCTTAATAACTCCTGACACTGTCTAAATTGAACTGTGCTGCTGATATGATCAGAATGGTGTCCTGGGTGATAGCCATCAAAAGCATATGGGTGTATTCGGACGACGTGTACCATGGAGGCCCACAACAGAAAAGGTTTATCATTGTTGACACCGAGTTCAGTGAATGCATACACTGTGTTTTAGTGTTATACCTCTGAACTAGTAAAAAAAAATAACCACAAAGTCATTCAGAGTTTTCTTGGTCAAACAGAATGGTGTTTACTTCACCATCTTCGAAAGCTCAATTTAAATCAATGTTTGGATCGTAATAGCTGAATGTTCCATGCATCATTACATGTTCTCCCTATGTGTATTGTTTTTATTGTGATTCATGTTTGTATGCTTGTGAGTTAAGTGTATAAGCTACTGGATGACCTTCATTTCCCTCGGGATTAATAAAGTATCCAGCTATCTATCTATCTATCTATCCATCTATCTATCTATCTATCTATCTATCTATCTATCTATCTATCTATCTATCTATCTATCTATCTATCTATCTATCTATCTATCTATCTATCTATCTATCTATCTATCTATGTACCTATCTATATATCTATCTATCTATCTATCTATCTATCTATCTATGTACCTATCTATCTATCTATCTATCTATCTATCTATCTATCTATCTATGTACCTATCTATCTATCAATCTATCTATCTATCTATCTATCTATCTATCTATCTATCTATCTATCTATCTATCTATCTATCTATCTATCTATCTATCTATCTATCTATCTATCTATCTATCTATCTATCTATCTATCTATTCAGTTACTTTCAGGTTAAGTGTATAAGCTACTGGATGACCTTAATTTCCCTTCGGATTAATAAAGTATCCATCTATCTATCTATCTATCTATCTATCTATCTATCTATCTATCTATCTATCTATCTATCTATCTATCTCTCTCTCTATCTCTCTATCTATCTATTAGCACACGCACTCTGTTTGAACACATGCAACCATGAGGTTTGCTTTGAAAAAACCTTTTTTCGCAGAATACTTCAGACTCCTGAAGTGTGTCTGGCTCACGGCAGTGCCGGGGGAAAAAAAGCCTAAAGTGCCTCAGATCTTCTCACCGTTTTCTGTGATGTTCCCTACACACCCTACGCTGTGAATTCAAAAGAAACTTAAGGCAGCAATAATCAGAAAGGAAATTAGAGTAGATTCGGTTATTATTTTAGGTATTTAAAATGTTTTGTTTTTAATTCTGTTTTTTGTTTTGTTTTTTGCATTATTTACATTTAATGTAAATGTTGTTTACTAAGTCTGTGTTTTGGTCACCAACATGATCATGCTGTACTGCATTTGTTTTATCTGTATTGTAATGTTTTTTTGCCTGGACCCCAGGAAGAATAGTCTCCCCTACGGTGTAGACAAATGGGGATCTTTAATAAACTAAACTAAACTAAACCCAGACAAAAAGGTTGCCTGGTGACTGAACACTTATGTCCTCCGCCATAACCCGTCCCTCCGCCCTTGTTGAGGGAGTGATCAAATGTTGGTCTTTATGCTTCTGTCCCGGTACAATCACGAATGCACATCGTTTGATTATGTTAATTCATAAAATGATGAGCTTCTATTTTATTTGAGCGGAACGGAATGTGCATCTAACCCTGAGGCCTTGTTTGTTCCGAGCTGGCTCCAAACCTTGTGTGGAATTAGGAAGAACGCTTCACTTAATGCACAACACTAAATCCTACATGTTTCTAGAACTCAGGTTTATATCAGTCAAAAATTCGAGTGTGTTGACTATCTTAATACCAGCCGTATTAAAAACACTGACACATAACATGCTTATTCCAAGAAAACGGAAAACGGTCAAATGTCAAAGGTTATCAAAGAAAAGGTTTTTTTCACATCATAGGATACATATGAACTATTGTAAGGACACTGTAAATGGCAACAATATATTTTGGTAAAATAACATGGTCAGGTTATTAGTGTAAGGAATAAATGGTTAAGGCGATTCTCAAATGAACACGAGTACAGTCTTGCCCAGGTCAATATAAGGTGATCAAAAGGTGGGTCTTAATAACACAGACATCAGCAGAAGTTAGGGTCAGTGCACTTTGTGCATTTTCAACATGCCTTGAATTCTGTTATTAATTTGTTGCTTGAAGCTAATCCTTTCTCTTCCCAAAGGTCCCTCCCCGGCGAGCAGCGTGACACACACACACACACACACACACACACACACACACACACACACACACACACACACACACACACACACACACACACACACACACACACACACACACACACACACACACACACACACATACACACACACACACACACACACACACACACATACACACACACACACACACACACACGCACACACACATGCACGTGGTCTTTGACTGCACAAAGACTATACAGGGATGATTCCAACATGCCTAAACAGCCAACAGGTATGAACAGCACATTTGGCATTAATGTGATCAAATGTACAAGCTAATAGCACTAGCCACATGACCTTATACAGTTTACTTAAAATATTCAGTGTTATCAAGTAACATCTTCCCCAATGAATCGAATCAGTTCTAACTGCTACAGAAATACTGAAGTCTGTCCGTAGTCTAGTTGATGGTAGAAGCACCTAGCCTAATGTCAGATAAGGACTGACACCGGTTTGGCATCAATGCGTTCTTGATTTGCCTGCGTTCTGAAAGGCTCTAGTCCCTTTGAATAGAGGCATGATTAAAGTCAGCATTCAGAAGATTAATTTATGTATATGGACCTGTATAGCTTCTTTCTTTTTTTTAGATGTTCAAGGAAATCCCCATGCGTCATCATAGCCTTAGTCCAAAACTTCACAATTAATGAGCCTTCACACCTGGAAAACTCTCAGAGTAAACATCTCGACTAAAACACTACTGGAGCGAAGAGTGTGGTTTGAGGTTTCTCCCTAATTGGACCTGGGAATTTCCTTCAACGTTAATGATCAAGCCTTACTTCAACCAATAAGCTCTACACCACAAACTCCAATTGATGTCAGAATGAAGATGTATAAATTAATGTCTTTGTTTGGTCCCGAGAAGGGGAATCACTGTTGCACGTCAGGCCATGGGTAAACATTAAATTGAAAACACAATGTTACACGAAATGTCAACCCAATCAATCAAAGTCGATGAATAGGGTGGAATACGTCATGAAGTTATTCTTTCAAAGTTGTTTGAAAGAATCACGCTTGTAGGACCAGTTCAGTCTTATTGTTGTTTGTAGATTTTTCTCTAATGCTGGTATTTTTCTCACTTTCATGATATTGTTTGGTGATATATGTCTGGTATTTTACTGGTACGTGAGGTATTGTTTTGAGAGTTGATGTTTCAGCTGTTGGTTTTGCTGTGAGACATTACTGTGCGAAGGTGTGAATGGTTGGCATAAAACATCTTGACTGAAATCTGAGTATTGTTATATGGTCAATGAGATACTCCACACAAACTACTTAACTTTTCTTAACTTAAAGATCTCTTACACACACACACACACACACACACACACACACACACACACACACACACACACAAACATACACACACATACATACTTACAAGCATGCACACTCATTGATATACACACACACACACACACACACACACACACACACACACACACACACTGACAAATATGCACACTCATTCAAACACACACACAGAACCGCACCCCTCCACACACCTTCACACACACACAGACACACACACACACGGACAAGCATGCACTCACATACACATACACACACACAGACACACACACACATGCGCATTCACATATTCTCACACAACCGTACCCCTCCACACACCTTCACACTCACACACACACACACTCACACACACAAACACGCACTCAAACCTCAAATGTCTCAGTAGTGAGACGATAACAAACCCGAGTGACAAAACTGTGCCTCTTGGGTGCAGTGGAGCGTGGCGGTGGGCTGTGAAAGATGGGAATCACCCTCTCTGCCCCGTCCTTATCAGCGAGAGAGCAAAGGCTCATGGGTAAACACATGACTGCTGATAGAGGGGAGTGCAGCAGCCGTCGCAGCCAGCCACCGCGACGTGAGGGAGCGACTGAGTGAGCGCACAACAAAAGCAACGAGAGTCGAAGATCTCAGTAGAAGCTCAAACATTGATGCGGTCGCATACCGAGGGCTTTATGATGTGAGACTGCAGTAGGCCTCGTAGGAGGAGGGGGGGGGGGGGGGGGGGAACAATGATCTCATTCATGAGATGTCATTCTCTTTGCTCTTTTATCTGAGGAATGTTTTCTTTCATAGCGTAATACGCGCACCTCAACCAAAGTCTGGCCTTTGTTCAAACGCAGTGTCTGAGACCTGACCTCATTTTCACTTGAGCAGGGTGAGGTAGTCCCCCAGGTAAATAACACACCCACACAATGGCAGGCTAATTCAATACTACTGCCACATTTACCAAACCAAATGGAACACTAGGCATTCGGACTATACGTAAGACACTACCAACACAACCCTGCTAGCTTAGCTGGAGTATCATAGCCAGTTGTGTTCATCATGGTTCCCGTGCATGTTCTAGAATGTTAGATTCCTTTAAAATGATTACCTGAAATTACACCACACTGAGTCTGGCCTCCTGAGAGCAGCCATGTTTTATTGCTGAGACTGACTGACTGACTGACTGACAGCTGCTGGTCTGTCCTCTTGATAGACGCCATCACCACCACTGAACCAGTACAGCTGCTGGTCTGTCCTCTTGATGGACGGCATCACCACCACTGAACCAGTACAGCTGCTGGTCTGTCCTCTTGATAGACGCCATCACCACCACTGAACGAGTACAGCTGCTGGTCTGTCCTCTTGATAGACGCCATCACCACCACTGAACCAGTACAGCTGCTGGTCTGTCCTCTTGATGGACGGCATCACCACCACTGAACCAGTACAGCTGCTGGTCTGTCCTCTTGATAGACACCATCACCACCACTGAACCAGTACAGCTGCTGGTCTGTCCTCTTGATAGACGCCATCACCACCACTGAACCTGTACAGCTGCTGGTCTGTCCTCTTGATGGACGGCATCACCACCACTGAACCAGTACAGCTGCTGGTCTGTCCTCTTGATAGACGCCATCACCACCACTGAACCTGTTCAGCTGCCGGCCTGTCCTCCTGTACAGCATTCCTCTGCTTCAGGACAGCACCACCTGCTGCCAGCTGTGCAGTTTGGTCAGTCATCTAGTGTGGTGAGATCCAGTCATCTAGTGTGGTGAGATCCTGCTGAGATCCAGTTATCTAGTGTGGTGAGATCCAGTCATCTAGTGTGGTGAGATCCAGTCATCTAGTGTGGTGAGATCCAGTTATCTAGTGTGGTGAGATCCAGTC
Organism: Sprattus sprattus; assembly: GCF_963457725.1. Lineage (NCBI taxonomy): Eukaryota > Metazoa > Chordata > Actinopteri > Clupeiformes > Clupeidae > Sprattus > Sprattus sprattus. Next base: position 5,014,646 of record NC_137921.1, on the reverse strand, counting down.
ATCTAGTGTGGTGAGATCCAGTTATCTAGTGTGGTGAGATCCAGTCATCTAGTGTGGTGAGATCCAGTCATCTAGTGTGGTGAGATCCAGTCATCTAGTGTCGTGAGATCCAGTTATCTAGTGTGGTGAGATCCAGTCATCTAGTGTGGTGAGATCCAGTCATCTAGTGTGGTGAGATCCTGCTTAGGGACAGTCATCTAGTGTGGTTAGATCCAGTCATCTAGTGTGGTGAGATCCAGTTATCTAGTGTGGTGAGATCCAGTCATCTAGTGTGGTGAGATCCAGTCATCTAGTGTGGTGAGATCCTGCTGAGATCCAGTTATCTAGTGTGGTGAGATCCAGTCATCTAGTGTGGTGAGATCCAGTCATCTAGTGTGGTGAGATCCAGTCATCTAGTGTGGTGAGATCCAGTCATCTAGTGTGGTGAGATCCAGTCATCTAGTGTGGTGAGATCCAGTCATCTAGCGTGGTGAGATCCTGCTGGTTCAGTCATCTAGTGTGGTGAGATCCAGTCATCTAGCGTGGTGAGATCCTGCTGATTCAGTCATCTAGTGTGGTGAGATCCAGTCATCTAGTGTGGTGAGATCCAGTCATCTAGCCTGGTGAGATCCTGCTGGTTCAGTCATCTAGCGTGGTGATATCCTGCTGGTTCAGTCATCTAGTGTGGTGAGATCCAGTCATCTAGCCTGGTGAGATCCTGCTGGTTCAGTCATCTAGCGTGGTGATATCCTGCTGGTTCAGTCATCTAGTGTGGTGAGATCCAGTCATCTAGTGTGGTGAGATCCAGTCATCTAGCGTGGTGAGATCCTGCTGGTTCAGTCATCTAGCGTGGTGAGATCCTGCTGGTTCAGTCATCTAGTGTGGTGAGATCCTGCTGGTTCAGTCATCTAGTGTGGTGAGATCCTGCTGGTTCAGTCATCTAGTGTGGTGAGATCCAGTCATCTAGCGTGGTGAGATCCTGCTGGTTCAGTCATCTAGTGTGGTGAGATCCAGTCATCTAGTGTGGTGAGATCCAGTCATCTAGTGTGGTGAGATCCAGTCATCTAGTGTGGTGAGATCCTGCTGGTTCAGTCATCTAGCGTGGTGAGATCCTGCTGGTTCAGTCATCTAGTGTGGTGAGATCCTGCTGGTTCAGTCATCTAGTGTGGTGAGATCCAGTCATCTAGTGTGGTGAGATCCAGTCATCTAGCGTGGTGAGATCCTGCTGGTTCAGTCATCTAGTGTGGTGAGATCCTGCTGGTTCAGTCATCTAGTGTGGTGAGATCCAGTCATCTAGTGTGGTGAGATCCAGTCATCTAGTGTGGTGAGATCCTGCTGGTTCAGTCATCTAGTGTGGTGAGATCCAGTCATCTAGTGTGGTGAGATCCTGCTGGTTCAGTCATCTAGTGTGGTGAGATCCTGCTGGTTCAGTCATCTAGTGTGGTGAGATCCTGCAGAGGACAGGGCTCACTTTCTGAGTCCGACCAGAACAAGGTTATTTACATGGGCCTTTATAAACAGACAAAGCACTCGTCCACGAGGGCTACAATCACTGCTAATGCTAATACCATCACAAGGCTCTTATCCAACAAGCCTCTCAGGTGTCCATGACGACACAACAAGCCTCTCAGGTGTCCATGACGACCCAACAAGCCTCTCAGGTGTCCATGACGACCCAACAAGCCTCTCAGGTGTCCATGACGACACAACAAGCCTCTCAGGTGTCCATTATGACCCAACCATCTTTACAGGCTATAACAATCAAACAAGCCACTGACGCCATTTTGACAATGAGGAATAGAAAGGCTGTGAGCTATGAATGTCACATGTCATTAATATGATCTACAAAATGGATGTTGTCGTGACGACACTTACTGTAACTTGTACTTATATGGTTGTTCAGTACCATTGTTTTTGACAGAAATACTTAATAAAGTCTAAGTAATAAAATAGAAAGGCTGTGGATCTGTGGTCAGGGTTACGGTTATGGTTAGACTCTGGGTTAACTGAAACAGAGGATGATCTGACAGGTAGATGCGAGTTAGACTCACATCATTTGACAAGTTTGTTGAATATTAGTTGTTCCTCTAACTGTCTGTGGACTATTGCTTAACAGACCATTCAAATACCTCCGCAAATGACCCTGAGTCAGTCTGGGGTATGGAGCTGTATCACATTACAGGAAATGGATCACAACTAATTTCACTGAGTAAGATGGTCTGTGTTGTGCCTAGTGACTGCCTGTCCACACGAGTGCGAGTTGTGTGTGTGTGTGTGTGTGTGTGTGTGTGTGTGTGTGTGTGTGTGTGTGTGTGTGTGTGTGTGTGTGAATGTGTGTGTGTGTGTGTGTGTGTGTGTGTGTGTGTGTGTGTGTGTGTGTGTGTGTGTGTGTGTGTGTGTGTGTGTGTGTGAGTGAGTGTGTGTGTGTGTGTGTTTTGTGCCTAGTGATTGCCTGTCTACATTGATACAGAGTTGGATAATTGTCTCTGATATAGCCGTATCGATTTGTTTTTACAGGCCTGATTTTGGATACATCAAGTGTGAACTTTCAATATATGCGTCGCTTGCAAACGATGTGAACAACTGACAATCTGTGTGAATGAAAATAAGACACTGTCAACAAACAGTTTGACGACGATTATTTAAATTACTTTCCTATCTTGAGCACTAATTTTAAGGTTTGGTGAGAGATTTACAGCGAATATTGTGCATATGAAGATATGATACAACTTAATACCATGCTTCTCTTAATTATACCTTTGTCTATTGTGGTAAGTAAATGCAAAACTGACAATCTGTGTGAATGAAAATAAGACACTGTCAACAAACAGTTGGACGACGATTATTTAAATTACTTTCCTATCTTGAGCACTAATTTTAAGGTTTGGTGAGAGATTTACAGCGAATATTGTGCATATGATACAACTTAATACCATGCTTCTCTTAATTATACCTTTGTCTATTGTGGTAAGTAAATGCAAAAACATCAATCACATTCACTATGGCTACGAACAATCATATGAAGTAGTGGCAAATATAAACAAGTTGACGTGTTTATTTGTCTATGGGATATTTAAAGATTCTGTGTCTGATTATAAGCACTTGAGGCTCGCGGTGCAAGCAAGTAATAGGTTCACAGATGATTTGGCAAGGCAACGAGCAGAACACTAACCACTCCAATCAAGTAGATATTTGTCCGCCAAGAATTTTCTGCAAATGCAAATCCCTCTTAAGTTGTGTTGAAAAAAAAAGAAAAGAAATTGCTTTAGGGGTAAACACAAACAAATCAATGCATATCATGGAAGTTGAGATCTTTCTGGAAAGAGTACACAGGATATTATCACAGAGCCTTAGGGAGAAGATGAAGGGAGTAATCGTTAGACTGCGGTCACCATGGTATGCAGGTAGTCGTGAAAAGCGCTACCTGTTGCATCTTGCAAGTGTAGTTTCTGAAATATGACATGTAACTTTTAAGTTTTCCATGAGATGCCCCCATTC
>NC_137921.1:5001169-5006169 GCF_963457725.1 Sprattus sprattus | reverse complement strand
CGTCTATCTTCCACTTCCCGTCTGTCTAGATGTGTGGTCCTTGAAACACTATCGAGAGCCGTGGAGGTGATAAAGCTAATTGGGGAAAGCGATCATTCGTCACGGGCGACCGCTCCTGCGCTGAACCGTACGGAGCACGGGATGGCACCTGAATAGACGGAAGTGTTCGGAGCGCGGAGAGGAAAGAGCAACTCATGACTCACCGACCAGACCTGCGACAAACCACTACAGCGGTCAGCTGCACTCTTCTGCTGATCGTGCTCTTTGCTTTCCATGGTGTCAAACGCTCCCATGTTGAATAAACTAGCCTATGCACTTTAAAGTGAATGACATAATAAGAAGCGGTGAAGATATACGGGATTAATCACATGGCCATTTCGGTTATGCTTATCAATTAGTGTATCGGGTAATAATTGTGAAGATTATGATTTATAATTGGTATGTATTCATAGGCCTAATATCCTATTGTGTAGGCTACTTCTGTCCGAAACGGACTTAGGACTGCATTCACATAAACTCCTATAAAACAAGATTTAGGCCAATTGAGCACTCCATTTTATTTTTTCTATGCTCTTCATTAAATGCTTAGTAAATATTATTTCATAAGGGTCTTTTGGGTGGTTTGGCTGGTTTACTCCAGTTCTCTACTGTCTGACATATTTGTTTGATATTTCACCCTGTTCCATATTTATTTTCCGTGCTTTTCCATCCCTGATCTTGAGAGAAGGGTTGTGTCTGCTTGGGTACGGGTCCAGAGTTTTATATTTGTGTTTTGCAAGCGTATATGGCCTACTCTAAGGGCGTTGCATTTATTGCAAGGAATGGCAGGGAGGGGATTACCGATAGAAAATGACTGTACAAGCAGTCACATGAAACGGGTCAGTGCTAATATTAGCCACTCGAATAGAAGGAGAAAAAAAAAAAGTAATTACAACTCTTTTGTTGTAATGACCCTTCTTGGTATAACTCATCCTTCAGAACAGATCATTGGCTCTCATCTGTGTTTTGGATGCGTGGTGAACATCGGTTCTGTTGTCAAGGAGTGGCCCACTCCCTTTCCGATGTTTACAATGGTGAGGGAGGTCCCTCATGTCAGAGGCATAATGAGGCTAGATGACATTTGACTCATGGTTGGTCATTATCTGCACTATAAGTCACTCTATCTTTTAACAGACAGGTAATTGTCTTTAATGTTACACAATTAAAGCGTAAGTTATTATTATTATTTTAATTAAATGAGTTTGATTTATTTGTTTTTCGATGTAGAGGTCTTTGGAGGTTTTGATCCGCCCAGCTACTGTGACTGTATCGATGATAATAATAATAATAATAATAATACACTTTATTTACTGTATATAGCACCTTTAATGCAAAATAATGCAGCTCAAAGTGCTTTTGATAGTTTTACAATCTAGATAGTGATTATTAAGGGGTAACGCTCACTCAAGTCAAGATGGAGGAGTCGTCACTTACTTGTGTGAAGATACCTCAGGGTCTTCTGCTCAACAGTGGCATGTTCCTGCCAGAGGGTTCGTCTGGATGTTGCTGAGCACAGACCCTCCAGCAGGGGGCAATGTCACCCAGGCCCACCATCAAGGCCCAAGGCCAGGGGGGCTCATTTACAGCTCCATGATCCTTTCATCTGTGGACACCTAATTTAACTCCATTTTGCGTTAGTTGATCATGATAAACTTCTCCAAATCACTTATCTTATCTACAGCAGTCCTGTAAGATTCGTTACTATATTCCACAAGTTATTTATTATTTGATTTGATCTCAGTCCAGGACAGCAGACTGTGGCAGCCACACAAAATGCCTCTGGAACATCTGACAAAACTTGCTATTCAAAGAGGTCAACTCAGATAAAAGAAGTATTAGTATGTACAAAAAAACTGTGATGTCCTTGCAGCAGAAAAAGGAAAAGTGTAAAGCAAACCTACTAGACCCCATCCCCACTACCTCCCATCCCCTATGCAAATACTCACCGTCGTAACCCTCGATTTACTGTCTGGCAATGGCACAGGCCTTAAACCACACACACAACACATCAGCAGAGAGGGGCATCAGCGGTGAGATCAGCAGTATTAATATCTAAATAATGTTACAGTGAAGAGGATCTCTACTCATAGGTGATGATGGGAGATCCAAATTACATTTCATTACAGGCAAGTCTCGACCTGGAGAGGATCAGCTACGTGTGTAATATGGCTGCAAGCGGAGCCGCCACTGATGTGCTACTTATCCAATGTCATGAAGGTCTTAATGCCTTCTATCCCTGTGGATTTAGGCTTATATCTATCTATCTATCTAATCCTCTTCGCCCCTTCTGGAGCATAGGGCCTCAATGAACTGTCTCCACCTCTTTCTGTTCGGAGCAGTTTTCTTTGCCTCGTGCCAGGAGGTGTTGGCGCTGGCTAGATCTTTGGTGCCACCTCTCCTCCATGAGAGTCTTGGCCTTCCCTTCCTTCTCTTCCCCTGGGGGTTCCACTCCAGCGCTGCTCTCGTAATAGATGTAGGTGGTTTCCTTAGCGTATGGCCAATCCATCGCCACTTCCTTCTTCTGATGCTGACTTCATTTAGGCTTATAACAACAGCACAAACGGTTTCATAACGCAGCAGCACACTCGCTGTTTCTAGCACACATACGTTAGCGGAAAACTGTTTACTGTGATAGAGACGACAACTCTGCTTCTTAACTGGTTTACTGTGATAGAAAATGACAACTCTGCTTCTAAAGCACGTGAGAGGAAAACGTTTTACTGTGATAGAAAATGACAACTCTACTTCTAAAGCACGTGAGAGAAAAACGTTTTACTGTGATAGAAAATGACAACTCTACTTCTAAAGCACGTGAGAGAAAAACTTTTTACTGTGATAGAAAATTACAACTCTGCTTCTAAAGCACGTGAGAGAAAAACGTTTTACTGTGATAGAAAATTACAACTCTACTTCTAAAGCACGTGAGAGAAAAACGTTTTACTGTGATAGAAAATTACAACTCTACTTCTAAAGCACGTGAGAGGAAAACGTTTTACTGTGATAGAAAATTACAACTCTACTTCTAAAGCATGTGAGAGAAAAACGTTTTACTGTGATAGAAAATTACAACTCTACTTCTAAAGCACGTGAGAGGAAAACGTTTTACTGTGACAGAGAAGACAGCTCTGCTTCTAAAGCACGTGGGAAAAAAAAGTTTTACTGTGACAGAGAAGACAACTCTGCTTCTCAAATGGTGGCACCTGGAATGATGACACTACATGAAAACGATTAATTTATTTTTTTACTAAAAATCATAGGAATTCATGAAAACAGCTTACAATTTTATACATCCATATAATAATGTGCCTGAAATTACAAATACATGTGCGAACAGAATAAAATATTTAGCAAAGAATTAGCAGAGCATTACAAAACTAAAGCTTTTTAAGTGGGACAGTGGTACACCTGGTCGGGGTTAAATATCAGAGCACTTACATACCCATTTTATCAACATATTAATCAGAACAACACACTTCTCAAATGAACAGCCTACCCTCCAGCATCATTCCATCTATGAGGTAAAAAGAAAGGTAGGCAGCATAAATATAAAGTACTGGACATGATCTACTTCTTGAAGGCCTGAGATCCGATCATAATCTAGGCAGACATTAAAGGTGACTGCTGTCCATGTAGGCTGGTTTACGTTTACAAAAACACACCTGGACGGTTTCTTTCCCTGTCCTAGACTAAAGATCAGTGTTGAAAAGAGATTCTTTCTTGAGAGGGTTTTGGTCTATGATTTTATGGTATCGTCGCTGTCGGGCGGAAACCTTGTATCTCCACTTTTTGGGATTTTCATATATTTACATAAATCGATGCTATTGGTCGGTCTCCAAGTGGGTGTATGTTTTTAGAAACGATAAACCAATAGAAAGTCGTACATTTTCCCTGGGTCTTAATCTCGTATCTCCACTGGACACTTGGACTGTCAGTCAAAAGCTTGTAACTCCACCCTGCATCTGTCTGAGCCGCCTCCGTGCTTCGTCGCCGACCAACCTCTACTGGAACTCGAGCTAAGAGCTAATCAGCAAGTTTGGGTGAAACATCTCTTCTATCCGGTTATTGAATCGTTAACTGATCTAATGTTTAACTGAAGTGAAGCTTACCAGCCAGATTAGACAAGATGTAGGCCTATGATTTAAACTTCAAACTTAAAGTGTTTTATTTTAGGCCGAATACAGATAATTGTAGCCTAAGCTAGACTACAATGTTACGAGGCTCAGACAAAACGCAGCGCGACGCTGCATCCAATGCGAAACAAACCTTGTATGTCACATTCCATGGAACAAATTTGCCGGTCAGAAACCTCGTAAGTCCATTTAAAGACGTTATTAGGACAATTTTCGAAATAAAGCACGAAACATAGTTAAATAGTCACAGTCTGAGTTGTTGTGCCAATTTTGAAACCACAGCATTTGTTAATTTAGAATTTAAACGGTTTTTGGTGTTTCCTGAAAAGTAGTCATTTTGGACATACGAGGTTTACGCCCGACAGCGACGATATGTAGTTTGTGTTGTAAGCATGGGTCTCTAGACGGAGAACACGAATCTTACTCTAAAATAGGACACCCATGTAACTCTGAAAGCAAAATGATTTTAAATAGTTGCGAACTTGATTATATTGTTCAGGCTTTTTTATTGCATTTCTTAAAAATGTCCTTGAACTCAAAAATGTAAATAAATGGGTCCTATCCTACTCTTAAATTCCGGAAAAAAAGACAGAAGACATGGTTGTATATGATCTTTTCGCTGTCCTTTCAGAGTTACATCATTGCAGTGGGTCTGGAAGCACAACAGCAAAGTGACATAAGTCAGGTGTATTCAGCCAATCAGGAGCACCGTTGATGATGATGAGCTCATTCATGTATGCAGAGAAGGGGGTGATGGGAAATCTAGAGAGCAGGAAGTGGCTCCACTGTTATATAGAGCAGGGGGGGGGGACGGGGACGGGGACGGGAGAA
>NC_137921.1:4991169-4996169 GCF_963457725.1 Sprattus sprattus | reverse complement strand
ATAAATAAGACACACACACACACACCTCAACATAAAACAACTACAAATGGACAAGGCACACTTCACATACAAAAACAACACACACACACACACACCTAGTAGCCACACATATAATATATATAGAAAGGAAGAGGTTATGTTAGCGCACCTAGACAGGATCTTCCGTTAGGAGACATGGTGTATCCGTACTCAGGGCAGGCACACTGGTAGCTGCCTTCAGTGTTCACGCACTGGAAGCTGCACAGGTGTCCCATGCTCTGGGAACACTCGTCGATGTCTGTGGAGAGCAGAGAGAAACACACACACACACACACACACACACACACACACATATCACTACCTCATCTGTGTCTGTGTCTGTGGAGAGCAGAGAGAAACTACGTCACCAACAGGCGATGGGTTAGAGAGGAGCTGATTTCTCAGAGGCATACAAAAGATTGGATTAATTAAAAAAATAATTATTACTAATTACTATAATTATAAAAAGTAAAAACAATAATTGAATGTTGAGGAAATGATTACGCCATGTGAGCCTGGATGTCTTTCAACATCAACGCCTTTTCTTTTCTTTAAAGACACACAAAGATGACATTCCTCTCAGATCCATCAGAGACCTCATCATCGTGCTGCGATGAGACGTTTGCTAACCTTCGCAGGAGTGGCTGTCGTCACTGAGGTGGTAGCCCTGGCGACAGTAGCACTGGTAGGAGCCGTAGATGTTGGCACACTCCTGACTGCAGGGGTTGTTGAGGCACTCGTTAATGTCTGGGTGGGCAAAAGCATGAGGTGAACAGTCAGTGCCATACAGATACCTATAGGCTTATATGGTCTGTAAGCGGTCAAATGTTAATATTTTGTTTACTTTTTACTATTTACTTAATAATACAATATTGTGATAACTGTAATGAAGTGTTGAAAGGCTGTTTCTTAGATGTACAGAGGGATAACTAACTTCAAAATGTAAAAAAAAAACACACCCAAAGACCACACACACATACACACACACATGGACACACTCAGAAGCACACACAGACGCACACACTGACACACACACACACACACACACACACACACACACACACACACACACACACACACACACACACACACACACACACACATCCTCATCTGTGTGTACCTTCGCAGTTCTTGCCGTCGCTGGTAAGGCGGAAGCCGGCAGTGCAGGAGCACTGATAGGAGCCAGGAGTGTTCTCACACGTCTGAGCACACAGTCTCCCTGGGTAACGCCAGCACTCGTTTACATCTGCACAAGGCACAGGGTAAGCATGTAGCATAGCACGTAGCATAGCACGTAGCATAGCATGTGGCATGGGTTGTGAGAAAGAAGACTAGCATCTGCTCACTATCGCCAGCATTCGCTCACTCTTGCACAGTGGAGAGGAGAGGAGAGGGCACTGAGGAGAGTACATACACGTGTTACCTTGTCTCTGGAAGAACATATTTGCACTGGACTTAAACCTGTACCATCAGACATGGGAAGAGGGGGTGCTAGCAAGGACGCTAAAACCCAAGTATAGCGCCTGTCGGGCCCACCAATCAGTGACCAGTGGGGTGGCGGGGGGCTGGGGGGCTAAATGTGATGATGTTAAAATGAAGCGTTTGATTGAAATGCGGCAGGGCTACAGCTAGAAGAAGCGATACAAACAGTAATGGCAACCGGAATGTGTAAGAATGTGTGATATTATTAGTCAAGGGCAAAGACAGTTGCCTTCCTGCCAATGGGATAAAGCCTGATACCCAAAGTAGGAAGTATAACAATGCCATAATGGTCAATGCTGATTGGTTAAAGACTGGTCCAACGGTTTCAAAATTGGTATGCCTGTTAGGATGCAATGACTAGAAACAATCCCCAGTGGATTTACGTAGTCCCCTATTTACAAAGTCCCTTATCTGTTTGTATTTGCCTTTAAACTGAAGAAAGTCGTTATTCATTCTGATGGTATGTATGGTTTCCTGTTGAGTAGACATGCTGTTAAGTATACTTCACCTGTTCTGTAAGCTTAGTCATCTGGAAGAAAGCGTATGTTTAATGATACGTGTCAAATGTACGTAAATGTAAATATTTCCTCATCTCTTCATCTCGCGCCCTCTGGCTGTACATACCGACACACGTCTTCCTGAACATGTCGTACTGGTAGCCAGGCTGGCACTCGCAGCGGTAGGTGCCGGGCAGATTGTGGCAGGTCTGGCCATCTCCGCAGCGGTGGACTCCAGTCTGGCACTCATTCACGTCTGCACACAGAGAGAGCCACAGGAGGAAGATTCATGGGGAACATATCAGAATCAGAATTCTTTTAATAGCCAAGTATATTCACACATACAGGAAATTAACTTGGTGTGGTTGGTGCATAGAACATAACACATAACATAATAACAAAATAGCATAAACAAGAACAAAAGACAAATGTTTTACAAGATAATAATAAATAATTTGGGCACATGAAGGGCAAGTTGCAGTTAATTGGAATATGTAAACCTAGAGTCAGTGTGATGCAGGGGATATCAGCTTGGTACTAGAAGTAACTCCACAGTAATGACAACGCTAATGTTGCTATACAAATTCATTATCATTAATTCATATAATTCATACATTTTAAAGTGATTACTTTGATGCAGTGTATTTGTATCTGTATCTGTATTAAAGACAGTCTAGAACTGCTGAATTGCTTATCAGCTTGGTACAAGAAGTAGCTCGACAGTAATGACAACAATTATGCTTGCTATACAAATACATTTTTTACTGTAAGATATTATAAAGTGATTACTTTGATGCAGTGTATTTGTATCTGTATTTAAGACAATCTAAAACTGCTGAATTGTTTCTAAGGTAGACAGATAAGAGACTGAAGAGGCACGCTTCATGAAGAAAGTACACTATACTGGCGTCCATGTGGTGAGGCTGTTACTGTTAGAGCAGACCATCTGTTTTCACTATGGCTTCTACCTGGCGGCTAAACAAAACCCCTGTGAAGGCCCTCGACCTTTTGACCTTGTAGGGGGTCAGACTCTCACCTATGCACCTGTTTCCGTCCGGACTGGCGTGGTAACCACGGCTACAGATGAGGAGCTTCCTCTGGCAGGTGTATGACCCCACGGTGTTGATGCAGTTGAACCCTGCACTGCAGGGCTGGGCCATACTGCTGCACTCATCCACATCTGCAGCAGCGCACAGCAGAGAGAAGAGCAGGAGAGGAGAGGGGGGGTGTGTGTGTGTGTGTGTGTGTGTGTGTGTGTGTGTGTGTGTGTGTGTGTGTGTGTGTGTTTAGGTGGGGTGAGTATGTGTGTGTGTGTGTGTGTGTGTGTGTGTGTGTGTGTGTTTGTGTGTGTAAGAGTGTGTGTATATGTAGGGATGTACGTATGTGTTTGTTTGGTGTATTTGTGTTGAATTATTTGTTTGTGTGTGTGTGTGTGTGTGTGTGTGTGTGTATAGGTGTTTTTTTGTGATTTCGGTGTCAGTTTATGCGTGTGTATGTGTGTATTTGTGTCAGACAACACAGGGAGAGAGAGAGAAAGAGAGAGAGAGAGAGAGAGAGGGGAAGGAGGGCGAGAAGAAGACACACTTAGACACGCTGTCTTATCAACACGTCCACGTCCGGTGTCACCACCCCCTTGCTCTAACAGTGTGCATAATCTGTTTGCTTGGCTGGCCTCTCCCCCAACACCTCTCTCTCTCTCTCCACGGGCTGGCCTCTCCCCCAACACCCCTCTCTCTCCACGGGCTGGCCTCTCCCCCAACACCTCTCTCTCTCTCCACAGGCTAGCTGCCTCGACATGCCCCAGTTCCCTTCCCCGGGGATCATTCCGAGACGTCAGAATGCAGGAAGAGAAAGTGGCCCTTTCATCTCTGCCACTGCAGCCACTGCAGCCGCCGCCTAGCCCGGCTCGCTTTCAGCTTTCATCTAACTCTGCCTGTGGGGTAGTTAACTCAATAGGCTTCAGAAGAGAGGCGGGGGGAGAGGGAGAGAGGGAGAGAGAGAGAGAGGGAGAGAGAGGGAAATAGGGAAATAGGGAGAAAGAGAGAGAGGGAGAGAGAGAGAGAGAGGGAAATAGGGAGAAAGAGAGAGAGGGAGAGAGAGAGAGAGGGGAGGGAGAAAGAGAGCGAGGGGAAGAGAGAGAAAGAGAGGGGAAGAGCGAGAAAGAGAGAGGGAGAGAGAGAGGGAGAGAGAGAGAAAGGAGAGAGTGAGAGAAAGGGAGACAGAAAGAGAGGGATAAAGAGAAGGAGTGCGCAGTCTGTGTTGCCGCACACATACACACACACACACACACACACACACACACACACACACACACACACACACAGACACATACACAAACACACACAGACACACACTCAAACACACACAGACACACACACACACACACACAAACACACACACAGACACACAGACACACACACAAACACACACAGACGCACACACACAGACTCACACACACGCACACACAGACACACACACACAGGCTCACACACACACACACACACACACACAACAACCCACACAACACACACTGCCACAGGTCAGAAGAGTCTGGAACACAAATACACATGAATCCACAGCCATAGCACACACACACAAACACACACAGACACACACACACACAGACTCACACACACACACAAACACACACAAACACACTCTGACATAGTCAGGATCAGTGAAGAACACAAAAACATGTAGCCAAAGACATGAAGAAGCAAGAAGAGAGAGACACGGCAACACGAGGAACACAGACACAGAGACAGAGACATGCGAAGACAGCCACTGCAGGGGCACACACACACACACACACACACACACACACACACACACACACACTCCCAGACACACACACACTCAAGAAGAGAGAGACACGGGAACACAAGGAACACAGACACAGACACAAACACAGAGACAGGCGAAGACAGCCACTGCAGGGAGGGAGCTGTCATCAGTCACAGTCAGACACACAGATGGGAACACAGTCAACCACAGTCAGAAACA
>NC_137921.1:4976169-4981169 GCF_963457725.1 Sprattus sprattus | reverse complement strand
GCATTATTATTGACCTGTTCAGATTGTGTTTCCTTCCCTTCTCTGAAGAGTATTTTTACAAATATTTCTTGAAGATTTTCACAATGAAATCCATAGAAATGAATTTTTTACCAAATTTTCAAGTTCAATTGATTTGTTTCGGTAGTGACTGCACTGTTTCGGTAGTGACTGCACTGTTGGATGGATGTTCATTTCTCTCCCAAAATCATCCAAAAGGTGCTCTGGGCCTCCCTTTAGTCCACACAACACATTTATTTAAAAATTATGGGATTGAACTACTTGCCATTTCATTTTGTCACTACCAAAATCATCTGGTCACTACCATATGTTTCGGTAGTGACTGTTTCGGTAGTGACAATTCTAGCTAACTTTAAGCATAAATAAAGAATTCTAGCAAGCACACGGCTTGCAAACACATCTTTGAAGAGGTGTACACACATACAAACATAAGATTTTCCATGAAACCCCAAAAGGTTTACTTAATTGAAGAAAACATGCGTTTCGGTAGTGACAATTCTTAAGGTTACACGTCGATTTTCAGACTTTGGAACACATTTATATAAAAACTATGGGATTTAGCTACTTACCATTCAACCATGAGGGACAGAGATGCAGTGTCACTGCATGGTCAAAAATGCAGAGTCGTGGCTAAAACACAGGCTCAGCCAATGGACTAAAACTCTTGTGTTTCGGTAGTGACATGAAAACTAGGGACATGATTTTTTGAGTATAGTAAATTGATTTAAAAATTAAACCCACAATAAATCTAAATATTCCAAGTTCTGTTTCAACCCAATCATAAAGATCTTTGAAATTAAATCATTGAAAAAAATCAAAAAAAATTGAAAAGTGTTATTTAAAGGCATTGAAATTTAGATGTCAGGGTTGGGGACAGCTACTTCCCAATAGAAAGTACCCTATAAATGATGATTTTATATATATTTAGCTTATGACTATCTCATGTAATGCATTGGGTTTATATAGACCATAACATTTTCTAATTTAATATCTATGCCTAAATACCTAATTGTTTTGTAAATAGATTTTATTGTTGAGGGACTGCATATTACACGAATTCGGTAGAATGGCCCATATATATACTGTGTATATATAAATTAAACATATGAAAAATTACTCAATTCAACTCCCTGCCCTCTAAATACTAAATACTCATTAAGCGGTGTTGCATGGTTCCAGGGAGAATAAAGATGAATATAATTCAGTACCATTAATATAACTACATTATAAACAATGAGCTAAACAATAAGGACTTCATTTTAAAGACTTCATGTGTCCCAGTGGCCTCGGGGTGTTCACCTGCACATGGGTCATGGTAGGCGGTGGTTGGAGAGCTTGTGGTGGTGGTGGTGGTGGTGGTGGTGGTGGTGGTGGTGGCTAGGGGAGCGGTTGTAGCCTCCGCAGCAGGAGTCTCGTGTTCCCTCAGCCGGTTCTCCTCGTCTGTCTCTGCGTCTGTGTCTATCTCTGCAAGAGCAAACAGGAACAGCGTCCATGACTCCGCTGAACGTTCTTTTGACCACAGACAGACATTTTATTTATCATTATTGTAGCGGGCTGGTTAGAGTCTCGTTTTCTCTCAGCCTGTTCTCCTCGTCTGTCTCTGTCTCTGTCTCTGTGTCTGTGTCTGTGTCTGTGTCTGTGTCTGTCTCTGCCTCTGTCTCTGTCTCTGTCTCTGCCTCTGTCTCTGCCTCTGTCTCTGCCTCTGTCTCTGCCTCTGTCTCTGTCTCTGTCTCTGTCTCTGTGTCTGTCTCTGTCTCTGTGTCTGTCTCTGCCTCTGTCTCTCTCTGTCTCTGTGTCTGTCTCTGTGTCTGTCTCTCTCTGTGTCTGTCTCTCTCTGTCTCTGTCTCTGTGTATGTCTCTGTGTCTGTGTCTCTGCCTCTCTCTGTGTCTGTCTCTGTCTCTGTTTCTGTCTCTGTTTCTGTCTCTGTTTCTGTCTCTGTCTCTGTGTCTGTCTCTGCCTCTGTCTCTGTTTCTGTGTCTCTGTCTCTGTGTCTGTCTCTGTCTCTGCCTCTGTCTCTGTTTCTGTCTCTGCCTCTCTCTGTCTCTGTCCCTGTCTCTGTCTCTGTGTCTGTCTCTGTGTCTGTCTCTCTTTCCCTCTCTGTCTCTGTGTCTGTCTCTGTGTCTGTCTCTCTCTCCCTCTCTGTCTCTGTGTCTGTCTCTCTCTCCCTCTCTGTCTCTGTGTCTGTCTCTGTGTCTGTCTCTGTGTCTGTCTCTGTGTCTGTGTCTCTGTGTCTGTGTCTCTGTGTCTGTCTCTCTCTCCCTCTCTGTCTCTGTGTCTGTCTCTGTGTCTGTGTCTGTGTCTGTGTCTGTCTCTGTCTCTGCCTCTGTGTCTGTCTCTGTCTCTGCAGGAGCAAACAGGAACAGGCTCCTTATCAGGAAGTCTGGGAGAGAGCGAGGCTCTAATCACGGCGTTTGAACCCCTTCAGTGTTCTCATTTGAGCCGGGCGGGGAGAGCTGTGAGCATCACCTGCGTGATTTAATTAACAGATATGAAGCCGGCTGGCTAAATAAGAGGCTAGCGTTGCCGTGGATGTGTGTGCCAGAGAAGGTGGTGTGTGTGTGTGTGTGTGTGTCTGTGTGTGTGTGTGTGGTATGTGTGTGTGTGTGGTATGTGTGTGTGTGTGGTATGTGTGTGTATGTGTAAGTGTGTGTGTGTGTGTGTGTGTGGTATGTGTGTGTGGGTGTGTGTGTGTATGTGTGGTATGTGTGTCTGGGTGTGTACGCCAACCTTAACAGGCATCCATGTGTGTTTCTTTCCATCATGTCCTATTATGAGATGCTGGCTTCACTGTAATTTTCTGTGAAGACACCTGCTCTCAAGTGCCTGTCATGTTCTGGCCTGTCTCGAGAGGCCCACAATAGCCTCGCACATATCTGAGGGCATATTCAAATGCATGCGTGTGTGTGTGTGTGTGTGTGTGTGTGTGTGTGTGTGTGTGTGTGTGTGTATGTGTGTATGTGTGTGTGTGTGTGTGTGTGTGTGTGTGTGTGTGTGTACGTGTATGTGTATGTGTATGTGTATGTGTATGTGTATGTGTATGTGTATGTGTGTGTCTATCTATGTTTACAGAGTGCACAATGTCAGCTAACAACATGCAAAAGTATCTTGTGGGATTTTAAATTCCCTGCATCATTAGTACCCATTAAAATGCACTGTGTTTTGACATCTACAAGCTATCACTGCATGCCATCACTGCGTGTGTTCTGTGAAACATGCTGGGTGCAGTACAGCCTAATTCAGCCACACAATCAACCGCAAAGCTGCTTGGGGCCACGATGACGTGTGTGTGTGTGTGTGTGTGTGTGTGTGTGTGTGTGTGTGTGTGTGTGTGCGTGCGTGTGTGACGCCATGACGTGCGCTACTGAGCTCCAGAATGAGCTCCTTATTGTTCTTCAGCATCTAGTATTAGTCGTGATAATTACACTGATGATCTAATCAAGGGCAGCAGAATAAGCCCATTTCACAAGGGTTACCCAGGAGCCTTTGCCCAGGACAGATCCAGACCTCATCCGGCGCTGATCCACCTGGTACCCCCTTCAGAGCTGGGTTCTGCCCTGATCCACCTGGGACTCTGAGCTGGGTTTTGCCCTGATCCACCTGGGACTATGTGAGGTTCCTTGAGAACAATTGTCAAAGGCACTATATAAATAAATTATACTAGGTATTTGAAATTGACATGACATTGACATGAACTGAATTGAACTGAACTGAACTGAACTGAACTGAACTGAACTGAACTGAACTGAACTGAACTGAACTGAACTGAACTGAACTGAACTGAACTGAACTGAACTGAACTGCACTGCACTGCACTGCACTGCACTGCACTGCACTGCACTGCACTGAATTGAATTGAATTGAATTGAATTGAGTTGAATTGAATTGAATTGAATTGAATTGAATTGAATTGAATTGAATTGAATTGAATTGAACTGAACTGAACTGAACTGAACTGAACTGAACTGAACTGAACTGAACTGAACTGAACTGAACTGAACTGAACTGAACTGAACTGAACTGAACTGAATATAATAGAATCCTTTCCCTGGATCTGTCCCAGCGTCAGCAGCTGGGTGTCTTGTCAGCCTTTGCCATGAGCCTATCAGGAGAGATCAGAGCGAGCAGAGAGCCTATCAGGAGAGATCAGAGCGAGCAGAGAGCCTATCAGGAGAGAGCAGAGTGAGCAGAGAGCCTATCAGGAGAGATCAGAGCGAGCAGAGAGCCTATCAGGAGAGATCAGAGCAGGCAGAGAGCCTATCAGGAGAGATCAGAGCGAGCAGAGAGCCTATCAGGAGAGATCAGAGCGAGCTGAGAGCCTATCAGGAGAGGTCAGAGCAGGCAGAGAGCCTATCAGGAGAGATCAGAGCGAGCAGAGAGGAAAGGAGTCCATCGGCGGAGGGGAACATAATACGCCTTCAAGGAGAGATAAATGGAGGCTGCTGAGGGGACTGCGAAAGAAACGCTTTTCATCACTTTGCCATCTATCTAGAGAAAGAGTACACCACATGCAGACAGACACACACACACACACACACACACACACACACACAGCAGACATACCCACACCCACACCTCACACACACGCAATTTAAAAAGAAGGCTCATTTTTCTTAAGGTAACAAATCACGACCACACAAGACCGTACCTGCAGTGGCAGACACTCAACTATGTCCTTTATTGGCATCTTGTCCATCACCAATTGATATTAAAGACTAATCTCTGGCTAATGAGCTGAGGGGCTGAATATCTGCCCTGCCGCCGCAAGGATGTGTATGTGTGTGTGTGTGTGTGTGTGTGTGTGTGTGTGTGTCTGTGTGTGTGTGTGTGAGTGTGAGTGCGTGTGTGTGTTAGTGTGAGTGTGAGTGTGTGTGTGTGTGTGTGTGTGTGTGTGTGTGTGTGTGCGTAAGCCCTCTGTGGAGAGACAGAGATAGGCATCTCACCTGGCACGCAGTGGCGCCCGTCCTGCTGCAGGGCGTACCCG
>NC_137921.1:4968669-4971169 GCF_963457725.1 Sprattus sprattus | reverse complement strand
TACGGCGTCCTGTCTGAGGTTGTGAGCTTGAGGCTAGTGCGGTACGGCACGGTGTCCACCGCACAGGTGGCGCTAGCACCAGCCCAACAACCTGAGAGCTGCCGCGAAAACTCTCCAAGCCCAATATTTCACCGCTCCTGTGGCACTGCAAGCCAGGTAGCGCTCGGGGAGGGGAGTGTGGGGGGGTTTATGGCGGGGGCGTAAAAGTAACTCCACTGCCACTGTGATGAAGAGCAGAGGCTTTTATTGTGTGGCCTGAGTTATGGAGCTGCCACTGCAGACTGAGGTGGAGTGTGTGTGTGTGTGTGTGTGTGTGTGTGTGTGTGTGTGTGTGTGTGGAGTGTGTGTGTGTGTGTGTGTGTGTGTGTGTTCATCACTCCACTGCAGACTGAGGTGGAGTGATGAAAGCCACCGTTTGACTTCTGCCTGAAGCCCCCGGGTCCGTAATGACCCCAAGCTGTTTGGTGGAGCTGCACTTCCTGGAACCCCCTGCTGCTGCTGCGGCGGGCTGATGAATGGGCCAAAGCTGCACCATGGTACTACCTCCACACACACACATACACACACACACACACACACACTTACACACTCACACTCACACTCACACACTCACTCACAAACACACACACACACACACACTTACACACTCACACTCACACTCACACACTCACTCACAAACACACACACACACACACACACATACACTCACACACACACACACACACACACACATGGTGCTACCTCCACCACTGATTAGTTTGTTCTTGCTGGCAGGGGAGGGGCCGGCCACTGCAGTGCTGTTTATCAGGCCAGGGTGAGCACAATTCGGGGAAGTCGACACACAATCATCACACCAACTCCAGCCAATAAAAAACATTTCTTTCCCGTCGATACCGCTACGATAGTGGAGGAGAAAACAACACCCCAAAAATGAATCTCTTGAGAAACTACTAGAGAGCAGAGGCCATAATCAAAAAGCCCTGTCCTCTCTCTCTCTCTCACACTCTCTCTCACTCTCTCTTTCACTCTCACATGCTCTCTGTCTCTCTCTCACTCTAAAACTCACTCTGTCTGTCTTTCTCTCGCTCGCTGTCTCTCTTTCACTCTAAAACACACTCTCTCTTTCACTCTCTCTCTCTTTCTCTCGCTCTCATTTACACTTCCTCCCTCGCCCTTTCTTTTACTCCTTTCTTCTTTCACCCTCCCTCCCTCACACTCTCTTTCTCCCTCTCTCTCTTTTTTCCTCCCGCGCGTACTTACCCTCTCGCTCTCTCTCTCTCTCTCTCTCTCTGTCTCTCTCTCTCTCCCAGACTCTGTTTAAATTCAATCACAGTAATTAGATTAGCGGGCGACTCGGAGCAGACCCCTAAACTTTCGCGCGCCTCCTCCTCGGGTAATGACCCGCCCAGGGACGGGGGACGGGGGACGGGGACAGGGGACGGGGGGGGAACCAGGTCACATTACTAACCTTATAGGAGTCCACACCACAGTGGTCATTATCGTCCAGCTCACAAGCGTCCCCTCGCTTGGCAGCCGTGACGCCGGCCAAACACTTGCTCTCCTTCAAAGCTCCGCGGCAGCACTGCCTCTGGGCCGACCTGTCACGGGGGGACACATTAAACAAATACAGTACCAGTCAAACGTTTCATTTTATGAAGAAGTGTTTTCTTTACTTGTATTATTTTTCTACTGAAGACATTTAAACTGCGAAAGAACACATATGGGATGATGTACTAAACAAAAAACATTTTATCTACCATGTAGAAAATAATGAAAGTAAAGAAAAAACTTCTCAAAAAATGAAAAGGTGTGTCTAAACTTTGTACTGGTTCTGTATATATAAATATATAAATATATAAATAAATATCAGTCAAAGGTTTCATTTTCAGGAAGCCAGCAGTAGCTTGGGGGATTTGGTGTATGATTGTCCTTAGCTCCTTTCTTTTCTTCTGGGGAAAAATATAGGCTACAGCTGTGTGGTAAACAACACCATCATCTCAAAGTAACTTGACACTTGATTCCCCAAAATACATACAGTACCAGTCAAAAGGTTTGGACACACCTTTCCATTTTGTGAAGAAGTGTTTTCTTTACTTGTATTATTTTCTACAGTGTAGATTTATACTGAAGACATTTAAACTGCGAAAGAACACATATGGGATGATGTACTAAACATGTTTTTTTTTTATCTACCATGTAGAAAATAATGAAAGTAAAGAAAAAACTTCTCAAAAAATGAAAAGGTGTGTCTAAACTTTGTACTGGTTCTGTATATATAAATATATAAATATATACATAAATATATATATATGTATATAATTCTATATGTATAGAAAACAGAGGTGGAATGTAAACACTTGGAAAGCAGAAAAAACTGCTCCATCGTACTGACTGGAAACAGCCAGGGTTTGCCAACTGGCATAACTATTGGACCCGGAGGAGAGACTAAAGACTAGAGCCATCTCCAGCCCAGCAGACAAGGGTAGGAAAAAAGAAAATA
>NC_137921.1:4946169-4966169 GCF_963457725.1 Sprattus sprattus | reverse complement strand
CAAGCGTTGGGTAAATAAACCAACAGAGATGGAGAAATATACCTTTGAACATTTCCCCCCCTTTGTGAAGTGGCACTTCTAATTATTTCTTCTTTGGAAAATACCTAATTTAGGCCCTGTGATGAGGCCGGTTTAGCTGAGGAAACCCAAAAGTTCTCAAAACTATTTTTGATGTATTTCCCCCGATAAAACAATGAGAACATTTGTCCCAAAGCCTTGACTCACACACACACACACACACACACACACACACACATACACACACACACACACACAAAGCCCTGGCTCTGAAACAAGATCGTGAAAAAACACACACAGAACTTACAGCAACATTCTCTAATCAAACTAAATACATTTCCAACAAGAACAACAGCACACGAATAGACAGAGGACCGACCTCAGAGGAACATTCATATTTGAAACATTCTGTGAGTAGCTATGGCATTCTTCGTAGGCTAGCCCCTGTAGCTCTTTATGCTGTTGGGGATTTTTAAAAGCCCTAGTTGCCCCCGAAAACAAACCCAATCCTCTCCCCGGCTCTGGTGAACTTCAGACGAGAACACTCAGCTGTGTTAAAATATAATTCCTGGCTTTGAGGAATGAGAGGCCTTTCAACCAACCGTAACTACAAATCAGAAGCATCTGAAGCATGAGCACATCACTAGGCAAGTGTCTCCTTTGCGGCTTTTGAACTTCTTTAAGCCCTTCTCTGAATTTCATCTCATTAAGACATCAACCATCTTCATCCATTCAATTACAAACAAAAAAAAATGTGTGCAACCTCAAACTAGACCTTTGGCTATGCTTTGTGCTTACAGAGATGATACGCTACGCTAACACGTATATCACGAAGCTGGTTCAAAGCAGTTCACTGAAAGGGACGGCAACCCCCTCTGTCCAAAACAACATCAAACACAGAGACATCTGTAATTGAGGTTAGCTATGTGCGCTAGTGTAGGCAATTGTATGAATTGGAAGGCTGAATCGCATCTTTTCAAGAGTTTTTCTTCCATCTTTTCCAAGTGTCTAGCAGACAGAACAAGTCTCAAGTTGTTGTCGGTAATAACCCTGGATGACCTGTGAGGTACTGAAGTGACACTACTGTACTGATTAGTAGGGATAGGCGCGCTCTACTTCAAAAAAATATAAATGCGTTTTCGGGTGCGAGTAAAAGAATGTTAACTATGAGTACAATAAAAACCGCACTCTCAAGCTTTTCTCATTAATATTAAGACCAGTTTATTTTGCAAAATAAACTGGTCTTAATATAAATGAGAAAAGTTTGAGACTACTGTACTGATGACACTGAAAACACAGGGAGATACTAGCAGTAATCCATAACACAGGCCAAAACAAGGGTCTAATAAAGGCAGTGCACTGCGGATGCTACACACTTTCACATCTGTTTGTCACAGTGATTAATTCGGAGATGATAAGCTAGGTTTGGAGCCGTAATGTGCATCACAGTTGATTTATTATCTCTCTGGCTTCTACGTATAATTAGGGCTCATATTTCTTCTCGGGGCTTGTCATTATGTCTTCTTGCCACACCAACGCTTGCATAATGAGCGGAAGATATAGTACCTACCCAAAAGACGACAATACGAACAAAACAAGAACTATCCTTGTGCTTGGAAACAACTGTAGGGTGGCAGTCAAATAACAGCTCTAAATGTACAAAGGTGAGCTGAAATAAAATAAAAAATGTGCAATTTGAAAATAAACAAAAGGTATGTTGTTAGCCTATACGTATCTCATCTTAGCACCGACTCCAGCCTTTAGACTATGTAGACCTGTGACTGTGTACTGCAAAAAGCAAGGCTTTGGAAAATTACATCCTGTGGTTCACTACTTGGATGTTTGCCAATGAAAGCAATATTTCAATCATTCACGAATATCATTTATCAGTTGATTTTAATGGCTTTGCCGTAAGGAGATACCACTATCTTAAACGTAATTTTACCTCCCGTATACGCCTTAAGGCAGTGGTTGACATCATTTCACGATCGTCGGTAATCACTTGAACTCAGCATTATGGGGCAATTTTGCACTTCCTCTACAGGGCCTGGGGAGAGATCTTAATGGCGATATCCTGTTGATTAAGGAATGCTTCTCTACAGCAACCTACATGTTAATTACCTGAATACCGCACTTGTATGTTTCCCATAATCATAGTTACAATAAAAGATAACAAACCCCAGGCTGTAAGTGCAGAAAAATGGTCAATTGTGAGGAACGATATCTGATACAACCAAATTGGGCAAGAGTGCCCCCAAAATCTGGAAAATGTAACAGTACAATTTCCCCACTGGTGTTATTTACCAGCTGTAACCACAGGACCTTGCTGCCAAGCTGAGCATACTGGGATATGAAGTCTTCTCCTGATACTCCTGCTCCACACTGATGCAGCTGAGGAACTGATCCTGGACATGAGGTACCACAGCTCAACTTTGTTAACCACAATGTACGGTTAGGGTTAGGGTTAGGGGTTGGGTTTGGTTACTTTGATATTTCAACAAACCCTCTGTCAAGTCTCTGTAGGCGGACTATCCAAGTGCAGTGTTTAAAAGGTCTGTTCTGTTCTAGTGCCCCCCCCCCACACACACACAGTGCCCCCCACCCCACAACGCCCCACCCCAGGATACATGCAGTGAAAGTGCTGTTGCCCCCCTTCTTCCTTAACTGCCCCCTGCAAACAGGCCGTCATGAAAGTGCCCTCCCTTCCCTTAACTGCCCCCAGCATACAGACAGCTGTGTAAGTGGCACTTATTCATACCCCCTCAACAGATCCCCCTGGCTCAATGCCTCAACCAGCACGGGCAGACAAACAACAACAACAACAACAACATAAACAACAACATAAACAACATAAACAACAACATAAACAACAGGCTCAACCAGCGCAGCGGATATGTGACTGATGGTCTTTTCCCAGGAGTAAAGCAGAGATTC
Source organism: Sprattus sprattus (assembly GCF_963457725.1). NCBI lineage: Eukaryota > Metazoa > Chordata > Actinopteri > Clupeiformes > Clupeidae > Sprattus > Sprattus sprattus. Next base: position 4,963,217 of record NC_137921.1, on the reverse strand, counting down.
CTTCCTGTAAGGGAACCCACCCACACCCACACCCAAACACACAAACACACAAATCTGGTGGCTGGGGTTGGGTTGTTTGAGAAGGGGTGTGTTTGTGTGTGTGTGTGTGTGTGTGTGTGTGTGTGTGTGGGGGGGGGTTGTTTGAGAAGGGGTGTGTTTGTGTGTGTGTGTGTGTGTGTGTGTGGGGGTTGTTTGAGAAGGAGTGTGTTTGTGTGTGTTTGTGTGTGTGTGTGTTTGTGTGTGTGTGTGTGTGTGTGTGTGTGTGTGTGTGTGTGTGTGTGTGTGTGTGTGTGTGTGTGTGTGTGTGTGTGTGTGGGTTGTTTGAGAAGGGGTGTGTTTATGAGTGCTGTCGGTCTGTGCTTGCCCATGATCACAGCTGCAAGTGCAGCATGCACCATCCACATTTACCTCTGTGTATGACTGCTTATGGATGTGTGTGTGTGTGTGTGTGTGTGTGTGTGTGTGTGTGTGGAATTCCGAGGTTGTTTATGTGTATGTGTGTGTTTGTAGATGACAGGGTGTGTGTGTGTAGATTTGAGGTTGTTTATGGGCATGTGAGTGTGTGCATGACAGGGTGTTTGAGTGTGTGCGTGTGTGTGTGTGTGTGTGTGTGTGTGTGTGTGTGTGTGTGTGTGTGTGTGTGTGTGTGTGTGTGTGTGTGTATGTGTGTGTGCGTGTGTGTGTGTGTGTGTGTGTGTGTGTGTGTGTGTGTGTGTGTGTGTGTGTGTGTGTGTGTGTGTGTGTGTGAGTGTGTGTGGGTGGATACACGTGGGGAAAACACATCAGTGCAGAAACGAACGCCAGGGAGGGCAGGGTGTATCACAACGCACTCCAGCTGTGACAGCACAAAGGAAGGAAGGGGAGTGTGCTTCTATTGACTCCACTGCACTCCCTGATAAGACTTCAACATCTCCATACGCTCTGAGTGGGGAGCTGTCAGTTTGTACACACACACGCACACACCCACCCACCCACCCACACACACACACACACACACACACACACACACACACACACACACACACACACACACACACACACACACACACACACTCACACAAATTCCCCAGGGCTCTATTTATGTTGCTGTTGCTGCTGCTGCTGATAGTGTGAGGGTGTGTGTGTGTGTGTGCGTTTGCATATTTCTGCTCTTGCTAAATCATGTCAACTGGTCAATGAATCTGCAGGTATGGCACTAAAACTCACATTTCAGGCTTAGTTAGCAAGCACAACATCCCATCCACTAAAGGAGTTAGCAAGCACAACATCCCATCAACCAAATAAGTTAGCAAGCACAACATCCCATCCACCAAATGAGTTAGCAAGCACAACATCCCATCCACCAAATGAGTTAGCAAGCACAACATCCCATCCACATAATGAGTTAGCAAGCACAACATCCCATCCACCAAATGAGTTAGCAAGCACAACATCCCATCCACTAAAGGAGTTAGCAAGCACAACATCCCATCCACATAATGAGTTAGCAAGCACAACATCCCATCCACCAAATGAGTTAGCAAGCACAACATCCCATCACAATAATGAGTTAGCAAGCACAACATCCCATCCACATAATGAGTTAGCAAGCACAACATCCCCTCCACCAAATGAGTTAGCAAGCACAACATCCCATCCACATAATGAGTTAGCAAGCACAACATCCCATCCACTAAAGGAGTTAGCAAGCACAACATCCCATCCACATAATGAGTTAGCAAGCACAACATCACATCCACCAAATGAGTTAGCAAGCACAACATCCCATCAACCAAGTGAGTTAGCAAGCACAACATCCCCTCCACCAAATGAGTTAGCAAGCACAACATCCCATCCAACAAATGCAAGTCACATTTATGACCTGTTGAAACACCATCCCAGCAGAATGACATCCATTTCTCAGGCAGGGAGTGTGACACAGTGAGAAGTCCCCATTTTACGTGGCTGTTTGCTGCTGGATTTCAGGCCAACATCATCAAGGTCGTTAGCCTAGGAAAAGTTAATCGTTCTCAGTGCCAGCTCTGTAATAACGAGACATGCCACGACTCGGGGGAAAATTATGTGGTGCTGGAGCGTCTTCGTTGACGGGAACAAGACCCAGCCTAACACCCCCCTCACACACAGACACACACACAGACACACACACACACACACACACACACACACACACACACACACACACACACACACACACACACACACACACACACACACACACACACACCCCTCACACACACACACACACACACACACACAAATATACACACACACACACACACACACACACACACACAATCACACACAATCACACACTCACACACTAACACCTATCCTCCACATCCGCACCATTTCGGCTATGGCAAAGGGATTTTTTCCGAAACGCCTCCTTATTCTAAATTATAGATCAAGGTTGCTTCATGCACACTACTAATAATAAAAAACACTCTTGAAGGAAAGAACACTTAGATGTGGAGAGACAGATGGGAGGAGAGAAAGGGACAGAAAGAGACGGAAAGAGAGGGAAAGAGACGGAAAGAGAGGGAAAGAGACAGAAAGAGATAGAAAGAGAAGGAAAGAGACGGAAAGAGACGGAAAGAGAGGGAAAGAGACGGAAAGAGAGGGAAAGAGAGGGAAAGAGACGGAAAGAGAGACAGAAAGAGACAGAAAGAGATAGAAAGAGAAGGAAAGAGACGGAAAGAGACGGAAAGAGAGACAGAAAGAGACAGAAAGAGAAGGAAAGAGACAGAAAGAGAAGGAAGTTTTGCATACGTCTCGTCTCTCTTGATGCTATGCTCCAAAATGGCAGAGAACACTGACGTGCCACATAGTGCATTAGTCTTCATTCTTCACTGCAAAATGGCCTCCGTCTCCAGCATGCAGGGGGCGATGGGAGTGATCGAGCTCTTATGGAGTGGAGAGAGGACCCTGTAGCCCCCTGTGGGGGGGAGAGGGGAGAGGGGAGGGGGTAGGAAATGGGCTGGGGCATAAAGGGGATCCCAGCGCCATGCCTGACAATCTTGGACACAACAGCAAGCCCATCCATCACATGCTGAGCGGGTCACTAAGGGGCAGTCTGCAATGGCGACGCGGAGGGACAAGTGACATTTCCCCCACTGTGTTTGTCATGACTGAAGTGTGTGTTTGTGTGTGTTTGTGTGTGTATGCCTGTGTGTCTTTATCTGTGTTTGTGTGTGTCTATATGTGTGTATGCCTGTGTGTCTTTATCTGTGTTTGTGTGTGTCTATATGTGTGTATGCCTGTGTGTCTTTATGTGTGTTTGTGTGTGTATGCCTGTGTGTTTGTGTGTGTTGGAACTTGGGAGAAACTGGGTTTTTGAACGCATAGCCTGTAGGGGATCTTGCCGTGTTTAGACTGTTCCAAGGAAGAGACACTAGCTTGGGGAGAGGGCATTTACATCAGAGCTGGGTCTCAAGGGGAAACAGGTCTCTGAATCACAGACAGCAAAGTATCTTGCTGCGTTACATGATTATAATATAGTGACTGAATATGGATCAGGTGGATCAAGGCTATATGAAGGCCAGGGGCCTGTTCCTCAAAAGCGTCGTAGAACAAACACCATGGTTAAATGATAGAGAGACTATGATTATGAACACACTCTCTCTCTCTTAGTTAGCACAGTGGTTGCTAAACAACACTTTGGGGAAACCCAAGCCAGATCTGTGCAAGAGACCGCTGCTGTCCGGGTTCTTTGCAGGCTGGCTTTTTTTCAACCCTATACAGCTAACAGCTAATACAGTACACAGTCTGACTGCCTCGTCAACTCCAGTTAACACTCACTTGACTTGTAGCAGCATCTTAAGAAAGGAATGTGTCAAAATGAGGGGGGGTTGGGGGGATGGGGGGGTCGGTCAGTCCAGTCTCTGGGTATTGAGGGGTCTGGAGGAGTCTGGTTTGAGGGGAAAATAGTTACAGCAGCACTGCTCTAGAATTTTGGGTTCTCTGTATTCATCGTCTTACTCTTGCCTGTCGTGTTCCCGTTCCAGAACTTGGCCTGTTTCCAATGGCAACTAGATAGAACACTAAGGCGATCATTCCAGAACTTTTTATCACCTATTGCTCTTCCTGTCATCCCCCCTCCAGCTCGTCCCCCTGTCTCCCTGACATCCATGAGAGCTGGTGCCAGTCTGACCCACAAGGGCCCTGAACTTCCGGCCATCGCGGCCCCAGCTCTCCCCCAGGAGGCCTGTAGTATCTCCATAGATAACAGACCCTCATCACCTTCCTGTTGGTGGGGGGGGGGTGTGCAGAAATACTTAAGCCAGACTGTATGGGACCTATCATCTCCACTGTGTGACATGCCACGCTTTGGAACACGTCCAAGACTACCTCAACCCCCTGTGAGCCTGTACAATATCATTTGTGTTAAACGCTAACAGCAAATTCACTCATGTCATGTTCGCGAAGAAGTCCTTGGCCACTGTCGGCACATTGTGCTGTATGCAAACTGTAAAACAAGCTTTTGCCATTGACCCACCCCAAGCACTCAGATTTGATCACTTTTGACTCACGAGCGTAAAGCCAATAAGGACCTGGAGGCCCTCCAAGTTAGTTACACTTATGGAATGTGGATGACAGGTATTCCAGGTCTATCAACACCCTGCGTCGAGAGTTTAACCTAAAGCAGAAACGGCACACAAAAAAAAAACCCTCCATACATTCCTATGGAAACCAGGTGCTGAAACGAAGGGGGGGGGGAAAAACAGGTCTCAACAGTGAGAGAGGAGAGAACGTCCACACATAGAGGTTACAAGGGCTGGGACGACTGTTTACTAATCCCACAGAACACACTCGTGCGCTTGACACGAGGGGCTGAGATGCCAGATGTGTGTGTGTGTGTGTGTGTGTGTGTGTGTGTGTGTGTGTGTGTGTGTGTGTGTGTGTGTGTGTCGCACAGTGCTTAACTGTTTTCCTTTCGGATTCCACTGTGAAAGAAAGTCATTTGTCACTGAGTCTACGTAGCTCTGCTTGACTGCTGCGCGTATAGACTTCCCCCTGTAAAACAGCACGTGAACTTTGACCTTCAAACATGTAGGTCACATTTCTTGCACAGAGGGGTTTCCAGATGACTGTAAAACGGTGGCTATATTTCATCGGTGGATTGAAAGACAGTTAAGCTTTCTCTGTCTTGTAAAAGAAAACTAGGAAATAAATCGTTCAACCTTGTTCAAGCACAGCAAAAGAATAGAAAAAAGGGAAACTTTGTGTTTTGATAACCAGTTACATTTACAGTAAAACCGTAAATACAAATAGCAACTGGTTGAGGGTGGTCAGTTTCCCCTTCCTCTGTCCTTCTTTCAGTGTGTGAGCGATTGTTCACACAGATCTCGTTTCTCTACTGCACCTGTTGAAGAACTGAGAACAACTGTCTCTTTAAAAGCCAACCCTGAAAGCTAAAACAGAAGCGATCTCTCCAGTACTGTCTAGTGATCCATCCTCCAGACCTTTAAACTGTTCATCATATGCTATCGTGTTCCAGGTGGTGTACAGGAAGCCCCTGGTGGGTGTTTGTCTCTCAGGGTTGACAACAACGATGATGATGATGATCACACAACGGGGGCCAATGGCACCAACCTCTGGAATCTCATCCGGATTGGACTGTAACACGCCTTGGAGTTCCTCATTGGTGTAATGTGGAAAGCGAATGTCAAATCTCACGGTAAATGTAACGTGTAAAAGTCGCAAAGTGGACATCGCTGAGGGCAAATCAGTTCTGTGATGGAGCTGTGATTATTTTTTATGAAGAAGCATGTGTAGGATAAAAAAACATTGTTAGGCTGTAAAAAAATAACTGTCAAATAAAATGTGGAATGTTCATACAAATGTAAAATCTCTGGAGAGGTTCTGAGGGAAAGAGTGGGCGTTTTTGTCATATAAATATTCTTTTTCACTCTGTGTGGTAAAATTTGGAATATTCATAAAAAATTTAAATCTCTGGAGAGGTTGTGAGGGAAAGAGTGGGCGTTTTTGTCATATAAATATTCTTTTTTAACTCTGTGCTGTACCAGTCCCAGCGAACATTAAAAAGCACCCTTATATTAAAACACCGGATGCGACAAATAGTGACATTCATAAATCATTCAGCACATTTAACAGCCACATTATGCTTGAACAATAGCGAACAATTAAAAAAACTAAACAAATTAATATCAATATCGCTCTACAAAGGCAGTAATGCCCCACACACCAGCACATAAATTATTTCAATACGGTCTTCAAAAGACGAGACATGAATTGCAACATTTTCAGGAAAGCTACTGGTTGTTCCACGTGAGATCGACATGACTTTTACATGACTCAAACATTACCCCCACCCCCACCCCCCCCACCCCCCTGGGCTGTGCGAACAGGAAGAGAGGAGTAGAGAGGAGAGGGAGTGGAGATGTGAGAGAGAGGAGTAATGAGGAGAAGGAGAGGAGAGGAGTAGAGAAGAGAGGGAGAGGAGAGGAGTAGAGTTGAGAGGTGTGAGAGAGAGGAGAGGGAGAGGAGAGGAGTAGAGAGGAGAGGGAGAGGAGAGGAGTAGAGAGGAGAGGGGAGGAGATGTGGGAGAGAGGAGAGGAAGAGGGGGAGTAGAGTGGAGAGGTGTGAGAGAGAGGAGAGGGAGAGGAGAGGGAGAGGGGGAGTAGAGTGAAGAGGTGTGAGAGGGAGGAGAGGGAGAGGAGAGATGTGCGAGGGAGCAGCTGGGAGGAGAGGGAGTGGACAGGGAGAGGAGTAGAGAGGAGAGGTGTGAGAGAGAGGAGCAGAGAGGAGAGGGAGAGGAGAAGGAGAGGAGAGGTGTGAGAGAGAGGAGTAGAGAGGAGAGGGAGAGGAGTAGAGAGGAGAGGTGTGAGAGAGAGGAGTAGAGAGGAGAGGGAGAGGAGTAGAGAGGAGAGGTGTGAGAGAGAGGAGTAGAGTGGACAGGGAGAGGAGTAGAGTGGAGAGGTGTGAGAGAGAGGAGTAGAGAGGAGAGGAGTGAGAGAGAGGAGTAGAGAGGAGAGGGAGAGGAGAAGGAGTGGAGAGATGTGAGAGAGAGGACGTGTTCACTCACGCTGGTGGGAATAAGGGCTGCCACGCTTCTCCTCCTGGTGGTAGTTGAGCAGCGTCTGGGACTGTCTCCTCGGGGGATCCCCGTGGTCCTCTCTCATGTTCACAGGTGGGGGCTTGGAGGGGCTGAATTTCAATGAGGGTAAGGCATTTTGTTCGTCCCTGTGCTGGGAGTTTGGGAGGAGCTTTTCTTCCTGACCGGCGTGGCCGTCCCTGTGCTCACGCTGAGCCCTGTGTGTGGCGTCCCTCTCGCTGTGTGCGCTGCGTGGGAGGTCCCTTTGGGGGGTCCCTCTCTGCGTCTCGGCATGTCGTCGGCTCTGGCCCTCAGAAGCCTCCCGCGGAGGCCCTTGGTTCCTTGGGGCCTGCGCTCTACTGGCTGCCGTTGTTGTCGTCCTCTCCTGGGGTCTCGGGGTAGTCTGATCCGCAGCAGAGGGAGACGTTGTCCTCCGTTCCACCGGGTTTCTGGTTTCGTAAGACCCCAGTGCCTCTCTCAGCTCTTGCCTGCCGCTGTCTCCGGGGGAGTCGTGGGAGGACAGAGTGTCCGAGAAGGAGGGAGGCGAAGGGGTCGCCTCTGCAGGGTCGGCCACGTCTTGGGTGTCCGCCGTGGTGAAGTCGGGTGGGTAGTAGTAGTCGTCGTCCTCCTCCGCGGGGGGGTCTGTGGGGTCCTCTTTGTAGAGCGGGAGGAAGTTACTGAAGGTTCCCGGGTGGGCCTCGCTGTCCCGGTCCTCCGTGGTGGAGGCCAGCATGGGTTTCTTGACCTCCGCGGAGGGGTCACAGCCCGGCACCGGGGAGCACATCAGCCTGCCGCCGTCGTTGGGGCAGTGGCACACCTCGCAGGCGCTCATCTGGAAGGTGTGGCCCGCCTCGTACTTCTGGCTCTGGTGGGCGCAGCCGACGCGCTCGCACTGCGCGCAGCCGTCCGCCGGCGTGGACACCTGGATGCAGTTCTGCGGGATGTCCGGGCAGGGGATGAAGTGGCAGCCGATGCGCCCGCCGCCCTGCGGGCAAGAGCACTCCGTGCTGCCGAAGTCCACGAAGTAGGACTCCCCCTCGGGGACCTTCCCGTTCTGGAAGCCCGCGTTCAGGCAGTCGTAGTACTGGTAGCCCTCGCAGGCGCACCCGCGCTTCAGGCACGTGGCGCAGCAGGCCCCCTTCTCCCGGACCTCCTGGATGCAGTTCCCCACCGCCGGGCAGTCCGCCCCGGTACAGTCCCGCCGCTGGGCCAGACCCACGCCCAGGCAGAGTCCCATGACATACCCCAGGAGGAGAGCTCTTGTCAGACCTGAACTGTCCATTTTTTTCTATTCGTTTATTTTCCTTTATTTTTTTTCTTCTTCTTTTCTTTGCAGAGGCCTCAGGGGATTCCAGGGGGGGAAATGAATAAAATGCTCTATATAAAATCCTCTGCAGTCCGGGCAGGAATTTGAACAGGGCTTGCTCTGTTGTCCGGGTCCCCTTTGATCAGTGGCCTTTGTTAACCTGCAGCAGAGAACGAGGGAGAGGTATGTTAGCTACCGCACACGTATATGCCCTGCCATAGCTCTTTCATCCATCTGCGTAGCTCAGTCATCTAGGAGCATAATAGCAGCCATACTGATCTACCCCAGGCTCATGGTGGTCTGAAGAACTCGTAGAAAAACACATCAGTTTATCAGTGCTATATACGGCCCCTGCATACCACTGTAGATTTCATGCTACATCACCAGATGCTTTTGTTTAAAATCCATGGGTTCAGTTTTGTTGATGTGTATATTGATGAAGACTGTGCTCCCACACTAGACAAACAGAACACATACACACACACACACACACACACACGCACGCACACACACACACACACACACACACACACACACACACACTCACACACACACACAGACACACACACACACACATACACACACGCTCACACACACACACACACACACACACACACACACACACACACACACACATACACACACGCTCACACACTAGACAAACAGAACACATAAGATCCCTAGGCCTGCATGGATTTTTTGGTAATATCTGCCCATATATCACACCCAGATTTACGCTGTGAGCATGAATTCAACAGTAAAGACTGTAAATCTCTCCTCTATATTAAGTTAAACAGCCCAAATGTAAACTCTGGGAGAAATGCAAACATTATGAGGGAGAAGTTACATATTAACAGGCGGCTCCACAAACCAGCTTCACATGAATTATGTAATGTTTAAACTGACAATTTACAACTTTACTACTTGAAGATATTTTAAAACATACAGCTATGATTCAATGCTGCAGATGCTGAAGGAACACTGTACTCGGACTGACTGCTTAGCGGGGGGGGGGGGGGGGGGGGGGGCGGGGGGGGGCCCTATTGCTGCCTATCTGTTGGCATCCCTCCCGCCTAAAAGAATGTAAACAAATGCATAAACAAACTGCAACACAAAGAGGCGAGGTGCACAGCATGTAAAGGACCAATAAAAACACTCTCTTTTCACTCATCACTAGTTACACCCTTATGACAGAGACATCTCCGCTAAGCCAACAAAGCCACACAATGAACTGCAATTATCATATACAGACACTAAGGAGAACAAAACCCCAGATGTCATCAGTAACCATCACCCTGGATGTTAATATCTAGTGAAACAGCAACAAATGGTAACCTCAATTTCAGGTATGAGCTGTGTTGATCGTACACACATAATTGTCTTGGTCTACCCGGTGCCCCAACATCGTGCGGGAAAAGCAACTCATTATGGGCCAGGCGAGCCAATCAGCCACTGGCTGGGGTACAGTGGCCCAGCTGCTGGGTTTGATCCCAGTTCAAAGCCATCCTCCGCTGTTTTTGTAAGTAGGGGAAGGATATTAGCCAGGCAATTAGTCTGCGAAAATTGAGACCCAGACTCAATATAAACTACCCGACTTACCTGGTAGACGTCTCCGAGCACTTGCACGACAGACGATAAAAAATAGCAAAGGCCTACGCTGTCTTTAAAATGTTCCACTCCAACAATAGTGTCAATACAGTCTACGTTAAGACCTGCAGTCTTTCTATTACAAACTACATTGAATCATGAGAATAACGAGAAAACAAATTATCATGAAATTGTGCACATTATGGGCAACTGTTTGAAGCTGCAACGTAGATGTAGAAGTTGTTAGACTTCTTCAGCGGGTCTTGGCAGTATTTCAGTCACAGAGAGTAAGAGTGTCCTGGCAGGCTCAGGCAAACTACACCTTATTTAATATTCCACTCATTGTGGGAATACAGTAAGGAGCGGGGTTGTTTATTAGCATATGCAGGAAATGTCCATAAAATCCACAGAATGTTTAGAAACAATTGCAGTGTGAACAAACTCCACGAAACAGTCTCACTCTGTGTAGATATTGAGTTTCAAGCACCAGCTGGTTTCTATTTGGTTTTTCCTGTTCGACAGCAGTGCGCTGTTTTAAAGAACCAGTGGGATCTCATATGGGTACACTATGTAGCCCACATTTCAAACATTTTCCTCCTGATTAAATAATACTTTCTACGGTGAAGTCATTCTACATACTAACTACACCATAACATCCGCAATGCAGACGTTTATGTGGAACATATTTTTGTTTTTGTTTACATTTTTTTAAGCACACGAATACATTGGCAAAATTGTAACTTTGTTCGTGCATGAACAGTGTACATTGCAGCCACATTTCTGTTAAGTTTGCACAGCATCAATATGCGACTGTTACAAAGTCTGCATGCAAGGAGGCCACAATAGCACATAGATGTCAACATGTGGTTGAGTATTTGCACAGGGCAAAAGTCAGTCCTTCCTGACATGTTGTACTCTCCTCCGTAGACACCTTCTTTGCTCTTGTGTTCATAAGTGCGCAGACCAACCTGCTCGAACATGTCTGCACGTTCCCGGCTCTCGCAGATAGCCACTGCTGGGCGTCTGCTTTCCGCATTACTGCCAGTCAAAATGAACATCAAACTGCTTGTTGTGATGTCACTCGCTGTTTAAGAACCCAGGGGAAATGTTTGCGGCGGTTGGGGAAGGAGAAATCGGCAGTCATATCTTCATTTTCTTTACACATGAATGACATTGTTCCTTCCACTTCTCCTTTCACAAGGAAAAAAGAAAATAAACAGAACCCTCACTAATGGCATTATCCTCACTAAATCTTCTGTGCTTGGAGTCCTTCTCCCTGTGATGGCCTTGTCTGGTAAATCAACAATTAGGCTCATAAATGAGAGTGCAGCATGCTTGAGGCTGTGATGTATGACACAGGCAGACACCCACAGTCAGTGAGGGATCTCATTTAGATGTCAGGATTGATGTAAAGCCACTTCAGTCCCTCCAGTGCATGCCCCCCTCCCTCTATCTCTCTCTTTCTCTGTCATTCCTCCTCTCTCTCTCTCTCTCTCTCTGTCATTCCCACTCTCTCTCATTCTCTGTCATTCTGTCATTCCCTCTCTCCTCCTCTCTCTCTCTCTCTCTCTCTCTCTGTCATTCCCACTCTTCCCTCTCTCTTTCTCTCTGCCATTCCCTCTCTCCCCCTCTCTCTTTCTGTCATTCCCTCTCTTCCCTCTCTCTTTCTCTGTCATTCCTCCTCTCTCTCTCTCCTCTCTCTTTCTCTCTGCCATTCCTTCCCCCTCTCCCCCCCCCCCCCCTCTCTCTCTTTCTAGCTCTTCATCACATGAGGCCACCTAATGAAAAGAACATAAGTGCTCTGCAGACATGTACACTCCTCATCTGAGTTGCCTTTGTGGTAGCAGCCATACAGCAGCATAGTTGACTGACCCATAACTAACACTGGCTCTCCATTCTTGCCCCTGTTTTAGCACACACTTGGTGCAGGCGAATGTGAGTCCGCTATTGTTTCGTGTTGACTTTGACACATGTTAATAGATGGTGTAATCACAAAAGCAAATGCCAAGACTCCCTGTTAGAGCTTGCCCTTCTGTTTACTCTCTGTGTTTTTCAGGTCATTTAGGAGGGAGAGATAAGTATGTGGTAGCTTATCAGTCAAGTCAGAAGCTGTGATAGGGATATCCAGCTGATGGAAGACATCTGGTCAACCCCTTTTATGTGCTCGTTAGGATGTAGATAACGTCCCTGTCTGACACGCTAAACTTCCAATTCAGTGCAAATGTCGAACATTAACATTAGCGATATAGCTCGTTATCAACAGCCACAATGTGTATTGGCGACTAAAAGTGCTTGCTTGTCAGTCCTGGTGCTCAGTGGAACAGACATAGGGCAAAACTCCCATGACTATCGTATGGCAGTAACACTGCTGCTTGCCTAAATCACGACCTGACCGTTTTACCACATCTAATGCCACTCACCCCGATAATGCAGTACTTGTGAGAGGATACTTCAACACTGCACACTTGAAACTAATATTTTAAGTTCTGAAATGAAAACGGTATTTTTGAAAAAAAAAGATTGTACATTTAACTTAAACTAAACTTTTAAAAAGTTCTCTATTTTTGAATATGATGTGATTCACAAGATGATTCAGAAGTTTGCCATGCGAAAAACAACAACACATAAAGTTGACATTTCTCCCCATGTCCCCAGCCAGATAGTTATTCATAATGCTTGACAGAATTTAACTGTTGGGCACCTCACCACATTTTGTATGTGCTAACAAACCATGTAAGTCTTAGAGTCACTCGTGAATATACATTTTGACATTTTTTCCAAGGCAACGAAAATGTACAAATGTCACGGCTCCTTGTCTTACCTCCAGATTCACGATGCTTCAACCGAGTGTGGACATCCCAGTAAGTTGGATGAGAACAGCAACGCGCACTAGTGCTTGAGTTTGCTCTGCGGTTTCTGCTAGGCAGGGGGTGTTTTCTCCAAGGGGAGGAACAGAGTTTTTTTTTAGTGCCACCACGCATCCAGTCCTGAAGACACATGAAAAAGGCTCTAACCCTTTTCTGCCTGTTTCCTTCTGGAAAACGCCTGTCTTTGATAAACTGTGCTATCGTTCCATCAGTCTTGTACTGTCGAGGAAAGTGATGTCTGGCAACATTTTGACAAGTTGTTTGGGATTATTTCAACACTTACGGATCCTGCCGCATTTGGGGCAAATTAGTTAATCACTCCATAACCTGATTTTTTAAATACTTTTAAACATACATTTCCCAATTACCCAATTCACCACTGTCGTTGGCCCCATATTTCTATTAATATTTTTGAATTCTAATCAATTATTGCGCAAGTAGATGTAGAATGATTTGTCATGATATCCATTAAGAGATAAGAACAGCTGAGCCCACATAATATTTTCCTTAGGAGGCTGAAGAAAATAAATCTACACTCACATTACAAACTTATGTAATCAGCCCATGACATGACCAATACAGGCAAACTTCAGCCTCTGACAGTAAAACGTCCGGAACGACAGTTTTATTTTAAGAACCATTGGTGCACCATCATGAGCGGTGAAGCACAAAGCCCAACCAGAGAAGCGGTGTGATTGAGCGGTAGGGTCCGTGGAAATATGTGAGGCTAGGTGCACTGTATTGTACTGACGTCCCTCCATGACAAATCAATGACATGGATGGATGAGCTGAGTGCCACGCATTTTTCTCTCCCTCACATTACGACTTGAATGACTTGGTTGACTTGATTAGCATCTTATGAGATCCTCTGTAGTTTAACAGACAGAGTTGGGGTGGGACATTCCAGTAGACTGAGATTTTTGTGCATTGGTGCCATGTAGTAGAGCTTGTTTATAGGTCTGTGATTGAGAACCTCGATCTAAATTGTTCATTTGAAGTGCAACACAAGTGATAGACAAACACACAACAACGAAAGAGTAGCCTATCTATAAGGATATTTACAAAATACAGTACAGGTATTCCCACAGTGTTCACAGTGAACATCAGTCATCACATGGCTTTGCGTTTAATGTGTCTGACAGTCACAATGACTTCACTCTAATGTGCTCTGGTGGACCTGATGACTTGAGCACATGAGTTAACCAGCTCTGGAGCCTTCTTTGTGTCCAGGGGTGAGGGGTTGGAGAGTGTGTGTGTGTGTGTGAGGGTGGGGGTGGGGGGGGGCGGGGGGTTCTGTGTCACCAGGGGTTTCAAAGACTCACGCACAGACTAATTTGACGCATGGTCCCTGTGACACTGCAGATTCAACGCATGCTTGACCTCACTCCAAAGAGCCCCTCTGATTGAAGCTTTTTAACGGCGACATTGATGGAGGTGACGCAAGAGCCGGCCAGTGTTACCACTGGGCCTGTGTGTAGACGGGGCAGGGTGAGGGAAGGGCTCAACAACAATACGCCACATTGATCACAGCTGCAACATACTCCACCATCTCCAAAACAACACTTTCCCAATCCAGACAACAAGATCCCTTTTTGTGTCAAACACAACAGAAAAAAAAATTCTTCTCAGCACTGCAGTTTGCAAACAGAACAAATTCTCCTGGGAATAACTTCGAAAGGAAACCATGTTTCCTTGCCCTCCTGATGCAATCACCGGTCCCAGGACGAACACCAGAGGAGCGTGCAGCGAAGTGGCCTCGGCTGGAGATTGCTAGTCTGACGTGTGTGTGTGTGTGAGTGTGTGTGTGTGTGTGAGAGTGTGTGTGTGTGTGTGTGTGTGTGTGTGTGTGTGTGTGTGTGAGTGTGTGTGTGAGTGTGTGTGTGTGTGTGTGAGAGTGTGTGTGTGTGTGTGTGAGTGTGTGTGTGTGAGTGTGTGTGTGTGTGTGTGTGTGTGTGTGTGTGAGTGTGTGTGTGTGTGTGTGAGTGTGTGTGTGAGTGTGTGTCTGTGAGTGTGTGTGTGTGTGTGTGTGTGTGTCTGTGTCAGTGTCTGACGTCTGTCCTCTGAAATCTCAGCAGAGTAATACCCTGTCGGTGCGCCGGTAAGCTGATCTGACGTGGTTTGACTCAGGGGATGGGCCCCCCCCCCCACCCCCCCCCTGTTGTTATTCCCCAGTCATGCATGTCTGAATTGTGACTTCTGCCAATGCTGCTCGACCAACCCCAGCGCCCCAGTCCCCCCCCACCCCCCCCCCGCTCCCCTCTCCCCTCTTAATAATCCACCTAATGGGCTCAGGGTCTCAAGTGTCGCTCAGATTTTCCGTCAGTTTCCATGATTAACTTTTGGCAATAACCGCCGTAGATAAGGCTGTGAGGGTTCCCCGGTTACCCCCAAGAGGGCAAGGCCCGTTGTCATATAAAAAATCTGTGAGGTTTTTTTGTGCTTGTATGTCCTAGCTAAGCCCCCTTAGCTGTGAGCTCATCCCCGCCATTCTGAGGGGGATTTTGAGGGGGAGTGCAGGTGTTGATGTTATCTGCTGCTCGTAGCGTGTCACATTGTCATGGCGTTTCGCCCTCTGTTTGAACAGGTGGGAACTGTTACAGCTGTGGGTTCCTCTCTCACCTGCTGCGTACAAGCTTGCTGTAATACCCCGGTATCTTCGTAAACGACTACAGTATTCAGCACTAACAATGACCTCTATTTAGTCTCCGCGGCCACGGTAATCTGTATTTAGTCTACATTTCCTTTACGTAATTCCAAATCTGGAGAGGAGAGAGGAGTTGTTCCGTGTTCCTTGTTCGCTGATTTATTTTCATAGAGATGTGGCTCTATACTTAGTGAGACATTTCCCCTCTGTGTCATAGCTGTTCTTTAATAGCATCCCATTTCTTATTCGTAGACCTGTATCATTTCCCTAAAGGTTTACATACTTACGGATCTCAATCACACTTTATTTTGAGGTCAGGATGTGGCTTAAAACAGCTGAGGCAGTTCATGGGAGTTCTCATCCTTGATGTGGAAGAGGGGAGCTTTACTGCTGTGACCTCTGACCTTTACTGCTATTGTGCCTGATATCTCAGTACTGTATGTTAAGTGATGGGCTGTTACATTTCCCTCTCCACAAGGAGGCCTTTAGTTGAAAACTGACACATTGTGTATTTCCTCCTAATCAAGCTTAATCATTGCAAGACCAAACTTTCACTGTAACAAAAACAAAATGAATGCTCACAGAAAAGGCTATTTTGACTTCTTAAAAAAACCTCAGTATTGAATGAATGCATCCATGAGTATTTTATGTAGCCAATATTGTGACCTTTTGATGAATGGCGGCAGTAGTTCATGTTTGCATGTTTTTTAAAATCTCTCATGATTTTTAGAAACATGCAAACATGAACTACTGCCGCCATTCATCAAAAGGTCACAATATTGGCTAGATAAAATACAATATTATACATCATATCATACAGTAGTAGTCACTCTTCAAGAGTTCATGCACTTAAGCAGATTGGAAACATGGATGACAAACGAGGGTTCTCCTTTCCCTTTGATTCTGTGCGCAGACGGTGATACGCGTCATGACATGGCCTGCTATGGCAGCATGTTTTAGAGTGGATTAAGCCCTACACAGGGGCTATTAAGACTATACAGTGTGAAACTATACTAATAGCAAAACAGAAACCTATTAATACCTTTGTAGACCACTTTTAAAGAAGAAGATGTGGTACTTCTCACTTTGTTTTTGTGTGTGTTTGTATGTATTGCAGTTTCCTTTGAGCATCTTAAACTGCACAGAAGGGCATTACTTTCTAAACATGTTCTCTTACACATTCATTCATTAATTCATTAATTCATTAATTCACTCATTCACTCATTCACTCATTCACTCATTCACTCATTCACTCACACACACACACACACACACCAGTCCTCTCCTCTGAGGGCCAGCAGTCCCGCCCCCCCCCCCCCCCCCCCCCCCAGCAGTCATCTCTGGCAGCCCCACATGTTTCCTATTACTGCAGCAGGTCAGTCATGGGGAGAGTGAGTGGAGGAAGCATTTAATGCAGGACAGTAACTATGGAGTGTGCTTCAGCTACCGAGGGGGGTACAAGAGGGCAGGCTGGGGGCAGGAGCGGAGCGAATGGAGACACCACTTAATAACGACCTGGAGAAAAGAAGAAACACCTGTGCCTCGTAAAGGATTCTACAAGCAGCAATACCAGGAGGAATCCTTCAGCGC
>NC_137921.1:4931169-4943669 GCF_963457725.1 Sprattus sprattus | reverse complement strand
GTGCTATGGACTGGAGCAGGTCTGTGCTATGTTTCCCGAGTGTTCAACACTGCGCACCAATGCTACAACAATTTTT
This sequence comes from Sprattus sprattus, assembly GCF_963457725.1. NCBI lineage: Eukaryota > Metazoa > Chordata > Actinopteri > Clupeiformes > Clupeidae > Sprattus > Sprattus sprattus. The sequence continues at coordinate 4,943,593 of NC_137921.1, read as the reverse complement.
TAAGATAGATCGGATTTTGAACACAACCTCTCCTCTCTTAGTTACACTGGTGGTCCACTTCTGAAATGATGTCAACGATGCTGTGGTTACATATGATGCCTTTCACCTAAGCTTAGACTTGAAGTGTCAGGGGGGAGTAGAGACTTTGCATTGGGAAGTAGAGACACATCTGGGAATGCCTGCATGCATAGTCACCCCTCGTGTGATGGGTCTGTTCGGCAGAGGGCTTCCCCGTAATACCCTGTGATGATGCAATTATCCCACATGTCTGTCCTGAAGGAGATGGAACACGAGACGGAGGAGCTGAAGATACCATCGATGACCAAACTGATGAGCTCAGCTCCAATGGTACTGTGTTGTGGAGTGATGATGTCATCGTCCAACTACGAATGCATTATGTGACACATACAGTAACTGAATGCTTCTGATCAACATCCACATGTTGGTGGGTGAAGAAATCTCCGCCATTGTGGAGTAATGACCACCTGGAGAAGGATAAACCAGCACACAGTTGCATGTAACATATTCACTATTCACATCTGAGCTTTGTCCTCCAACGCCTTCACCAAGTCTCCAGTGGCAACGAATAGAAAACCTATTTTTGATTGTCAAACATGGCAATCAGCCAATTTGCTCTATTTCTACGAGGAGGACGTAATCTATCTGAATCATCAGCGGGCCGAAGCCTTCTCTGGGTTTGTTTGCCATAACGTAATGCTAACTGCTAGCAACCTCATTTTCAAAACATTCCGTTGTCATGTAAACAGCCCCTAAATCTCATCCTACAGCCCGGGGCCCCTTGACTGGTGGTTCTAAGTATTTCTCCTTGGGCCCCTCTGGCCTTTTTGTTTTTCTCCCTAACTGTTTACGTCCATGGCATTCGTGAACAGCTAGACACACCTGTCTTAGCTGATCTAGATCATTGTAATGTTAAGGTCACTATAATATTTCATTTCGAATTATTTTGGATAAGGATATCAGACACAAAAGTCAACTTATGTCAAGAAACTTCACTAGTGAGTCGTACCATTCCACACTAGAGCTGCATAAATATAGATCTCATCTTAGGTTTCTATATTGGTTCATGTTTTTTAAAGGTCACACCATAGTTATGATGATGCTGAAATCAACCAAGTAAAGGTCGCGGATAGAGAGAAAGAAAATAGGATGGCTCTCTTGCCCTGAAATGTTTCCCTACAACCTTATCTTTGGATGAGAATGTGTTCATTGACATTTCTATGAGACGCTGTGAAACACTGTTCCAAACCATGCTTAAAGCAGCAATACGGAGTTCTGTTCCAAAACTAGTAAGCTAACTACCAGTTTAGCTGGCAATGTCATGCATGCAACAGCTTTTTTTCCATTTTTGCAGGGGGTACCAGCCCGTTACACAGAATTACATAGGGCATATCTTGGATGGCTGGTGGGGAAGGCACAGGTGTTTATCTGTCCTTCACATGACCATACGCTATCAAAATGAATTTGAGGATGGTAACAAAACTAGTATCCAATTAAACCATATCTCAAAAAGTGTCAAATTGTTGCATAGTGTTACTTTAACTTGCTCATGTTGTTTTGGTTCCAGTCAAAAACTAGTTTTAGAGTTAAAATTTCAAAAAGAAAAAAGTAGTTCCTCTATTACTTATCAGAGATGGTTGGCTTTTGATTTTTTCCCCTTCTGGAATCACACATTTATTGAGATGAATTGAGAACTAAATGACCCATTTCCCTGCCTGTTTGATCTTGTGGTCTTCGCTCTGGAGTCTGCGGACTGAGGACGGAATTGAAATAGCTTCCACTGACCTCTAGGGGATGAAAGTGGAAACGTGGGCTGAATTCAAAATGACTTTCCATTAATCTCTCTAAAATCAGTGTAGACATGTGATAATGTCCAGTCCACCACAGACTTTTACTGTCCACAACCACCATATGCTCATCCATTGTTCTATCTATCTACTTATCTATCTATCGATCTATCTTTGCCAGTATGTCTTTGTGGATTTTTGTTTTATTATATATGTTGTTGTCTGTTTTGCATAATTCACCCCATCTTCCTCTTCTTCCATTTATCCTGCAGATAAGTGATAATGTCCAATCCACCGTTTATTATCATGCAGACATATAATGTCCAATCCACCTTTTATTATCATGCAGTAATGTGATAATGTCCGATCCACATTTATTTTGGAAAACAACATGAGCGGTTTCTACTTAAGCTCTCTTGTGAAATATGCACAAAAGTAATTTAACATTTTTTGAGGTATGACTTATATAGGCAACTACTTTTGGTACCATCCTCAAATTCATTTTGATATCATGTCATGTGAAGGACACATAAACACCTGTGTCTTTCCCAGTAGCCTTCCAGGATATGTGCTATAGTTCTGGAAAAATGGAAGAAAAGCTTTCACAGCATGACATTGCCAGCTATACTGCCAAAACACACTAGTCGGCGTGTCGGCAAGGTTCTATCAGTGTGAACTGGGCTGTTGGTGGTGGTTGCAAGGTTTTTGCATGCCTTTTAGGTAGTTAGCGTGCTAGTTCTGGAACAGAACTCCTTATTACTGCTTTATTTAAAAGTCAAAGTATATAATATTTACTACTGTATCACATACTTTTACTGTCCACAACCACCCAATGCTCCTCTATCTATCTACAGTATGTATCTATCCCCCCTCTCTCTCGCTCTCTCTTTCTATATTTCTTTATCTCTCTCTCTCTATATATATATATATATATCTTTATCTCTCTCTCTCTGCCTGTCTGTCTGTCTGCCTGTCTATCTATCTATCTATTTGTCTATCTATCTCTCTCTCTCTATCTATGCCAGTATGTCTTTGTGGATTTCTTATGTGTTGTTGTCTCATTTGCATGGTTGACCTTCTTTTTCTCTTCTACCACTTATCCTTCTTTTGCCTTTCTTTCTCTTCTTTTTCACATCAATGTTGTGAAAGTACTGGCAAAGCATGATTTTGCATAACACTGAGCTATGGATACAGAAATGCCCATTAAAGTGTGTAAAAAATTATGATAAAATGGGTTTCTTTAGGTCAAAGCTGCAGTCAGTGCTGTGAGAAACTGACCTGCTGCTAGACCTACAGTAACACACCTGAATGCATCCGAGATTAGTTTCTGTCTTCTGTGCTTTTATTTTTGTTAGAGGTGTTTTATGTATTTGTACCATTTAAATGTCCTAGACGTGTAAACAAACAAACAAAACCGTTAGGTAAGATAAACAAGTACTATGTAGCGAAGGGAGAGAGCAGTCACCCCACCTGGTCTAGAACCCAGAACTATGGGGTACCACCTGGTCTAGAACCCAGACCTATAGGGTACCACCTGGCGGCAGGACAAGCTTGCAGTCCACCTACCTTTTACCCCCCTCCCAAAATAATAAATATAATTCAAAATTAAGTTTTTGGTTTTGTGTTCTCATTATGTTGCGTCCCTATGAGTCGGGTCGTTACACATACTCATCCGTAGTGACAACGTCACGCACACAGGCATTCCTCATTCATCCTCCAGCTGTACCTCTCCTATCCCAGGTTGCCCCACACACTTGTGATTTACCTATCTCTGGGGTTCCTCAGGGGTCAACCTAACCTGATGGTTACGTTCAAAATGGTGGGCATGCCTCTGATGGCCTCACAGCAAGCCATCCCACTTCTCACACCATATTTAGGGAAGGGAGAGAGTAGTCACCACCCCTGGCTCATTGTCATCGCGGTCAGGGTTTCAGTAGCCCATAGTCCTGTGCTCAAGGCCAGGGGGAGTGGCTGCAGTCTCCCCTATGCTACATACTTAAACAAGCCCAGTGAAACTGAGAAACATTGTATAGGCTATTTATCCAACATTTAGTTGCACCATTATTTTAAGTCAAAAATAATTTGTCATCAACAACAAAAAAACACTTACTACACCTTCAACAATAGACACAGTCAAAGCAATCTTTCACTTTATATAAGAGAAACAGGTCCTCCCAACTTCCAATATCAGAATTGTCTGGCCATACCATGGAAACGGTGAAAGCCCTTGTGAAGGGGGTCATCCTTGGTGGACAACAGCTGACACAATACCCAACGCTATGCCTTTAACAGTCGTGAATGAAGTGTCTCTGGAAACCCCTCCTCTTTGTGTGACGACATGCGATTCCCAGCATGCAATAAGCCGCTTCAATACTGTGCAATGGCGGGTATTTCCACAATATCGGTACTATAAATATTATTTACAAACATTGTAAAGCTAGCTCTATTTTACTTCCATGAGATTTGAACTTGTCCATTTACGCGGATATTCCCAGGTTCAGTAATGGAGAATATGAATGTAGCCGAACAATGTAATAACGGGTCAAAGGTAAAAGTTGCTGTCATGCTGTCGCACTGCAAGCCGTCTATAATTTGAAACTTTGTGTGAAGTATCTACTGAATACCGTGATCAAATGTGAATATTTTTCTTCTTTTTTGGAATCAGTGTCGGTCTATCGCGCTTGTCGGACATTTGGAGAGAAACTGACTCACTGGTTAATTTGAACATCAACCTGTAATTCATAAGGTTTTGCTTTTATCAGTTTCTTCACCCCTGCGAACTTGAACCTGACAAGAGATGGCGAGCCCATCCGTTCAAACAATCACAGTATTGCTCTTCTTATCGGTTAGCATTTCCCCCCAAGGAACGAGTGCTTCATCTAAGCTAAATATCCCCAAAGTTTTATTACCACTTGCGAGAAGCACACGAATCAACTTTACACTGGAAGCAACTGAAGGATGTTACCGATGGTAAGTGCTATTTAAACAAATAAGTCTATATCCTGTAGCTTAATTCTGTTGGGGCTGGTCAACGTCTGGAAAGTCTGGCACAGTAGCAACATGCCACACACATGTGTTGGGTCGTTTGAGGACACTGAATGTGATACAACGTGGTCTCCACGCCAGACGTTGCGTAGCCTACTGCCTAAAATAACTCAAAGCCTAGCTCGCCGTTTTTCAATGGCATTCTCTTGTCCTACTGTCAAAATCAGAACATTCAAATCAGGGGTAGGGAAATCAGCCTTTGGCACCTTTGCCATGCTTGCCTTGATTTCCTGTTGAGCGCCAATGCTGCGCATTACTCATCAAATGAGGCACCCAGATGCAAGCCCATATTTCACTGATAACAGGTCGTCCTTTTCTAAACATGGTTAGTTGCTAAACCCAACAGCTCACACATTATAGGTAATCACCGTAGTAGTTTCAGGGTGGTATCTCTTCTGTATCAGAAGCTTGAATTTAAAATGAAAGGTGAAGTCACATGGTAAAGGCTACATCCTGTGTACAGTACAACAGCGCGCGCTTGCTACATTTGGCCCGCACGCCACAGGAGCACCCTCCCCCCCAGCATAAATGTAGCTCGATACACAATGCTTAGTTATTTTCTCAAATGAATGAACAAATAAACACTTTTATTGTTTTTTTTTTAATATTCATGGTCTTCCTGAAAGTCATTATAGACACACAACAAAAGATGATTGCAAAGTTTGGACATACATTCATTGTTATCCTGGGATTTGTTTCGCAGTTATTCGATTTAATGATGGCACAACATTAGGAATACCATGGAGAATTTCAAACAATGTCTCAACCTGCTTTTAAAATTTGAAACTAAGCACACATATACTTTTGTGTCTTTTCTTGCAGGTCGTCGAACAGACCTGAGGTGGCCAGCATCGAAGCACTAGATGCAGATGAACGCCAGTGTTCCCAGAAGGCAGTTCTGCAGGCACGCTCCACCCAACACTCCAGACTGACCAGTATTATTTTAGCTGAGGACATCTGTGAGTCTATATCTATCTATCTATCTATCTATCTATCTATCTATCTATCTATCTATACTGTATATCTATCTATCTATTTGTATCTCTCGCTCTGATACTCTGTGTGTGTGTGTGTGTGTGTGTGTGTGTGTGTGTGTGTGTGTGTGTGTGTGGGGGCAGAATTCATATTCCAAAAGATCTGATGTCATGCTTTGAGCTCCAGGCTGTTTTGTTATATAGAGTGTCTCAAATATTAGGTTTAGGCCTAAAGGTTAGTCAAGTTAGAGAGAGACCTTATCTTTGAACACTCACACCATCTTCCCCAAACCACTGGAGAAGGAGACACCTTTGTGAATAAGACATTGTTCATGGACACACAAGTTAAAAAATACAGACGTTGGTTGCCATGACCTATCAGGATGTAATGATATTCCATTAGTGAAGGATGTTAATTTAATTTATGACCCGGAAGTATTCCAAGATTTAAATACAGACATGCTGACAGTGATGAGAGTTTTGAAATCAAATCAAACTTTATTTGTACGGCGCATTTCATACACAAAGGTAACACAATGCGCCTCACAGTAGGAAGGAAAAAGGGGGGGGGGGGGGGGGGGGGGGTTACAAACACTTGTAAAAACACACAGATTTTGCCAGTGAGACAGCTGCTGGGGGGGGGTGGTGGTGGGGGTAGAAACACTTGTAAAGAGACGCAGATAGGTAGATAATTAAACGTAACATAAATGTTAAATAAATACATTTTACAGGTTACAAAAACAGTTTTGAATGCTTTTGGTTCTGTGCACATTGTCTGTCTGCACGCCGGCCACATGTTCTGAGAGATGTCGTCTCCCTTTCCCAGTGACCGGTCAGGTCCTGCGCTGCGACGCTATAGTGGACGTCATCAACGAGATCCAGATCGTGTCCACCACACGAGAACTGCACCTGGAAGACTCTCCCCTGGCGCTGAAGATCCACGCCATTGACTCGGAGGGTAGGTTCCCCTCTGCCGTCACTGTGTCGTATGTAGTCTCACAGATATTACTTCGGCACGTAACGTAATGAGAGGGTAGGTTCCCCTCTGCAGTCACTGTGTCGTATGTAGTCTCACAGATATTACTTCGGGACGTAACGTAATGAGAGGGTAGGTTCCCCTCTGCAGTCACTGTGTCGTATGTAGTCTCACAGATATTACTTCGGCACGTAACGTAATGAGAGGGTAGGTTCGCCTCTGCCGTCACTGTGTCGTATGTAGTCTCACAGATATTACTTCGGCACGTAACGTAATGAGAGGGTAGGTTCCCCTCTGCAGTCACTGTGTCGTATGTAGTGTCACAGATATTACTTCGGCACGTAACGGGATGAGAGGGTAGGTTCGCCTCTGCAGTCACTGTGTCGTATGTAGTGTCACAGATATTACTTCGGGACGTAACGGGATGAGAGTCCACAGCCTGGAGAGCAGTGGTACTAGATGTGCACTAGAACACCAACATGGCCGGGCCTAGCATCTTTTTCTTTTTGGGGGGTTGGTTCAGAAATTGGTGCAGTTGGCAATGCAAAGTGTGTGTATTTATGTGTGTGCATGTCTTTTTACACTAAATTTGAAAGGGTAACATGGAATAATTCCTTTAAAACCATGAATTATGCTCCCCAATAGTAAGCACACAGAGCTGTTTTTGTTTTTGAACGAAGTCAGGCAGTAGGAGGCCTGAATAGTCCACTGTTTGCTTCCTCATGCACGGTACTTTATGTGATGTTCAACAGCAGCATTCAGGAGAGGATTAGACCTGATTACATGTGTGCATTCAGTTATGTTTGAAAAGCCAGCATTCAATATCAAGATGATGAAATGTACCAGTTACTTTTCTTCACCCATGTTGTTATATATTTTTTTTTACTTGTTCTGAACAATGTATTTGTAATGTATTTGTATTTCACTGGTGTTTTTCCAAGTCAGTAATGTTAACACAAACAGGTGCGTAACCTTTCACTCCTCAGAATGTATGACACTGACAACCAGACCTTAGTGACAAATGAAGTAGCCCTTGGGGACATTTTTTGCCCCTTGGGTTGTCAAACAGGAATGTCTCGGTCTTGGGCTTTGTTTTGAAAGTCACCTTGTTCCAGCCATAACTCTTATTTTTGTTCTGAAAACGGTTCCCTTGAGGCGAGATTCAGTTTGTTTGCCTTGTCTCTTTGTTTGTTTTCTTCCGAACCTGTCTGTTGAAACATTACAGAGCACAGTTGTGCCGCAGCTTAATCCAGTAATGACTGATTCCTCTCGCGATCACTTTTCAGGTCGAGCGTGAAAGAGTTTGTGTACTTTGCACTTAAAATCTAGAACTTAATCAGCGATGATGTGCCACTCAGACATGCATTTGCTGTGAATGTCTTGATTCAATCGCATGGTAAAGCGACCTGACAATTGTATTGTTTTGGTGCTGTATACATTAAATAGAATTTAATTAAATTAAATAGCTCAACCCTAAGAGTGGCGGTACGGTTCTAGTGCTGTTTAGAACCCCATACCTGGTGGTACGGCTCTGGTTCTGTTTAGAACCCCGTACCTGGCGGTAAATGTTAAGACTTCGGTTAGTTTGCTGTCTGCTTGCCTTGTGGTGGTTAACATTGCGTAATTTCTTCGTTAGTCCTTTCTCTACCTTCACAAGTCATTTTGTGTTTGCGTGTGCTACTGGGTGTGGCTGGCTTAAGCACGGTTTTCAACAGCACTTCACGCTATGCTAACACCTTTCAGCTATGTCAACAATGGGGGCCAATAAGGTATTGTGCCAACACCATGTTCCATCGCATCAACTATGCAGCTTGAAAAGGACCTCTTTTTCATGCATTAATACTTAACGCTTGTAGTAGGTTTATTCAAGTGTGCCACTGAGCCGCCCTGTCTGGCTCTTGTGTGTCTGCAGGAAACACTTTCAGCACCCTCGCTGGCCTGGTGTTTGACTGGACCATTGTGAAAGATGCGGAGTCGGCCACCTTTTCTGATGTCTACTCCTCGTTACGGTAAGATTGATGGCGTCCAACAACAACAAAAAATCCATGCCATTAAAGCAAGAGGCTAATGATAGATATGTGATCCGTGGAGACAGATATGAGAAGATCTTATGCTTGATGGAATATTTTCTTTGGGTGTAATATTTTTGTGTGGTCTTGAGGATGTGTATTAGTATACGAGCCATAAGGCAGTGAACTGAGTAACTTGACACCTTCTGAAGCCAAACATGTTTGCTGTTTTTCGTAATTGCCTTCATGTTGCTAATGTTCAACAATCCCATTTTTTAAGCCTTTCAATCAGAGTATTCTCTACCATGGGGTGAATTGGTTGTAACTGTGTCTGATTTCATGGTGATAATGTATACGACTTTCATTTGTCTTCAGAGTCCTCAAATTCTCGGAGTCCACATATACCCCCCCGAGCTACATCTCGGAGATGGAGAGGGTGGGCCGCCAGGGAGACATCATCCTGGTGTCAGGCATTAAAACTGGACACGCAAAGCTGAAAGCTAAGATCCAAGAGGCCCTCTACAAGGTCAGCGCTTTTCAATGACTTCAATGGCAACCTCCCCGTAACCTCTTTTTCATTCGTCTCTCTACAAATAAATAGTTCTAGGAATCGCTGCGAGAAACGACTGTGGTGACATTATTTTATTGCACATTTTTGCATTTCTTAGGCTTTCTCTAACCCCCCCCCCCCCCCCACGACCCACCCCCACCCCCTATTTCATTTGAAGTCAGACTAATTGAGCCTGAGCTCGGCTGGATGTATTTCCTGTACTATGGCAGCCTGTGGCTGTGTGCGGTCCCCTGAGACAAGAGGGGGGCTATAAATAGTAGCAGTATCTGGTGTAACTGTGACTGCGTCGGTGACGGTGACGGTGGCAGCGACAGCTCCCAAGCGCCTGTGCCTGTTCCTCTGATGCTGATGCTGATGCTGATGCATCTGCACTGGTGGAGACATGATCTGCCTGGCATGACCTCAGCCATATGAAACTGACCTAATCCAATAGACTGAGCATGAGATAGATGACGTGTAGGGTTGCCTTCTGTGAAGGAAATTATTGACTTTGTGTGTGTATACAATTTCAAATGTGTCCATGTATTTACGGAACATATTTTTTAAGTCTAATAAATTCATGGAATGTAATTGCATTCGTATTTTGCCATTCAATTCTGAAAGATCATTTGATGTTTCAGTTTAACCTGGCAAGTTAAGATTCAGTGGAGTCGCTTCCCTTAAGAAGTATCTCTTAAATTCTGTCATTCTTTTTATTCCTAATCAAAGCTCATACACCCTATATACTGAATCCTTCAAAAATAAATGTTTTTTTTTTTTTTTTAAAGAAAATATAAATAATAAATAAACATAACATTATTTCTTTGTGTGCTGAAAAGTTGCTTGTATGTGGCCCTTCTTTCCTGTGTAGGACGTAGAGGCAGCAGAGGTGAGACTCTTGATACTGGAGAACATCCTTCTGAGCCCAGCCTCGGATATCTACCTCCTCGCCGGCACATCAATCAGATACAAAGTCCAGAAGATTAGGCAAGGGAAGATCACAGGTGTGTGCTTTGGTTGGTTACGGTTTCACTGTGGTTATGGTATTTAGCAGATGCTTTTGTCTCAGTCTCGGTCATGAATATCAACGCTCACATTCATTCAACATACATTTTACTTTTATTTTACATCCATTTTACTTTCATTTTTATATCCATTTTACTTTCATTTTATATACATTTTACTTTCATTTAGCATTCATTTTACATACATTTTACTTTTATGTTGCATACATTTTACTTTCATTTTACATACATTTTACTTTTATTTTGCATCCATTTTATTTTCATTTTACATACATTTTACTTTCATTTTGCATACATTTTACTTTCATTTTACATACATTTTACTTTCATTTAGCATACATTTTACTTTCATTTTACATAGTTTACTTTAATTTAACATCCATTTATCCAACTGGCCATTGCATCAATCCAAATCAACAAACGTGTCATCTGCTTGTGCCTCTATTTCTGTTTGTGTGACCATTTCTAATCTTTTTTTAAAACCCTGTCTGTGGTGTGTAGAGTTGACCATGCCCTGTGACCAGTATGAGCTGCACCTCCAGAACAGTGTTCTCGGGCCGGACGGGACCCCGGACCTCCCCGTGGCCTCGCTGGACCAGAGCACATCTACCGTCCACGCTGTTCAGCTGGGCCACCTCAACATCGTGCTCGACCACAAGAGTATCCTTCACACACACCACCAGATGTACAGGGGATCGATGAGTGTATCTCATTGACTAGTTTAGTGAAACCACTGCCTTAAAGGGAAACTTTGGGATTTTTTTTTAACCTCGGTCCTATTTTTAGTTTGGGACAAAACATTTACTAAGGACAATTACCGATCGAAGGTGGTCCAGTAGAACGCTAAAGTCGCCAACCACCAAGTTGCTATGTGGAGGTGGGGATGATGTTCAGGCTCAATGGCCTGTTCCTGGGTTCCCAATTATGCTAACGGCACAATTGAAAAGTGCGTATAGTTTTTAGAATTCTGAAGGCATAATACAATTATTATTCCATTGCTCCTGTACATTACCTGCATCTGGTTTCTCACGGGAATATTGGTGAACGATATATCTGCACAATTTTGTTTATGACTTCTTGAAGAAAAAAAAAACAAAAAAAAAAACAACATTACGGTGTCGAATGAAATATACTCTTCGGAGGAGATGTGTAGGTCTTGGTGTTTATGTTGGCAACGACAACATGCCAGCAACGTTACAGTCTCGTGTTTATCTCCGATAAGAGGATGCACCGCTTGATAAACATGCCCACACTCATTGTGAACCTTTTGCATGGGAAGATAAGAGCCCACATGTGAGGAAATGTTTAGCTGTAAGTGCAGTCACGGGGGGGAGGGCGGTGGGTGGTGCATTGTGGGGGAGGATTAAGGTGGGATAAGGAGAGCTACAGCGCGGTTGTTTTACTCCCCTGCTGCAGCAGAGCGGTTATCTGAATGCAAGGCTGCGTAAACTTGGAGAGAAGTGTGAGCTCGCAGGTCCTAATCTGACGAAATCCATCCCGACAAACACTGACACACACACACACACACACACACACACACACACATACGCACTTGCAGGCATGCACACACATACGCACACACGCACTTGCAGGTATGCACACACATATACACACGCACACACGCACACACATTCACTTGCAGGCATACACACACACACACACACACACACACACATACACATTCACTTGCAGACATGAACACACATATACACACACACATTCACTTGCAGGCATACACACACACACACACACGCACACACACACGCACACACATTCACTTGCAGGCATACACACACACACACACACACACACACACATACACATTCACTTGCAGACATGAACACACATATACACACACACATTCACTTGCAGGCATACACACACACACACACACACACACACACACACACACACACACATTCACCTGCAGGTATGCACCCCCCCCCCCCCCTCCAGAAATGGGCTTGAATTGTTTAGGGAGGTGAAGGCTCTGACAGGGAGTGTGTGTCCCTCTCTAATGCTATGTGACTGCTGTTTCAC
>NC_137921.1:4853669-4926169 GCF_963457725.1 Sprattus sprattus | reverse complement strand
GTCCTCCCCTCTCTCCCTCCCTCCCGTCCTCCCCACCTCCCTCCCTTCCTCCCTTGCTCCCTTCCTCTTCCAGTGGTGCGCATTAACCACTAGCTCCATAGTTCCCTTTTTCCTCCATCCTCCATCTCCTCGGCAGTGCAATTTGTGCTGCATTCTCCTAATCCGTGGGCTCTCCATAAGTCGGGTCATTTTGCTAATTAAACCGCATAAGATTACTTTTGGACAGAACCCCCCACCCCCCACCCCCCTCATACCAGGCCGAGAATGCATTGATCAGTCTCTATTCAACTACCCGCAAAAGAATAACTAATTTAGCCCGGGCTCTCACCTTGGCCGCCGTCTTCAAGCCTGTGCTGTTTTTGGTGCATTTTAATGATGCGGTTTCCTCCCACCAGTTTTTCAGTTTTTGTTTCTTTTTTTTACCAAATCTTGCTCCTGTGATTGACTTCATGCCACCCAACTGGGCTGTAGAAAGGAATGGATGAACCCCACTGCTTTGAATGGCTAATTTATGGGAAACAGTCTTTGACAGACAAAGCAAAGTTATTTATTTATTTATTTATTTATTTATTTAAAGTGTTTCTATTGTTTGTCAAGCATTTTCCATCCTCATGGTTTGGCTGTTCATTAAAGTCTGTCAAAGAGACATGGAGATACGGGCCTTGGTGTTGGGTTGACCTGGGTGTTGGGTTGACCTTGGTCTGACTGGTGCTTGGTCTGACAAGATGCTTGTGCATGACTTTGGTCTGAGGGGCGGGGGGGGAGGTGTACTTGGTACTTGGGTTGTGACATCAACAGCATGCTTTTTCCATGGAGCAGGGAGTGCACTGAATGGCTTACGGAGAGTTGGCAGTAGGTTCAGCTCCTCTTGTGCAGTCCTTCCAGGATTTGGAAAGCTTGCGTTGTCACAGATTCTCACAAAGGTTCTCTTACCACTGCAGTAAAAAAAAATCATGAAATATCTGCATTATTTGCGATAGATTTCTGAAAAGCACCACAATTTCAACAGTAGCTTTTGAGAATTCCTGTTGCAAATTCAGTTCCATTTGGCTTCAATAATTCCAACAAACTTCACTGTGTGTGTGTGTGTGTGTGTCACTTCCCTGGATGGGTTAAATGCAGAGGATAATTTCAGAGTGTGTGTGTCTACACCACCTCTGCCATAGAGAGGACTTTCACTTTCACTTTCACAAGCCCTCGCAAGATCCTGGAGGGACTGTTTGTTTACTCCCTCACTCCAGTTTCCTGTTGTTGTTGTTTACTCCGTATTAAGGTCTCATAACTATGTATGTGTTCGAACGGGTCGCACACCAGGCCACTATCCCAGCTCGTTAAACATAAGATATACTCAAATGACGGAAAGTAGGGCTATTACGAAGATGTGTTTGTGTGCGTCACAAAACAAAGCAAGTGTAACTCACACGGTCTGGCACCTAAATCTTCTTCCATAAAAGCTGTCTGCTACTGGTATGCCCATGTGTGTGAATTTTTTTTTTTGAGAATGCAATGGGTTGTGAGTCTCTATGGCAACAGGTGATTAAGCTGACTTAAAACAAAAGAGAAATCAAACACTAAAACACAGTACTTATTACATACAAAAGAACAATTTATAAATAAACTTAATCTGGTGGTGTATATTTGTGTATGTAACAAATGCAACGGCGGTGGACTCAGGGTGGCTCATATTTGGTCCTTATTTTGTAAATATTTTGTTAATAAATAATTTGCTCTTGTTTTCTCCCTTTGTGTAACACTGTTGTGTACTGCTCATCTGTGTTTGATCCCGACCGCGTGTGATTGTTGTGTAACTCTGTTGTCTACTGCTAGTCTGTGACTGATCCCGACCGCGTGTGATTGTTGTGTAACTCTGTTGTCTACTGCTCGTGTGTGACTGATCCCAAATGTGTGTGTATGTTGTGTAACACTGTTGTCTACTGCTCGTCTGTGTTTGATCCCAACGGTGTGTGTTTGTCGTGTAACACTATTGTGTACTGCTCGTGTGTGGCTGATTCCGAGCACGTGTGTTTGTCCCGGTGCAGGCGGTGGACCCAGCCTCGGTTGCCCTGGTGACGCTGGGCTCCTCGAAGGACATGCTGTTTGAGGGTGGGCCCAGGCCCTGGGTGCTGGAGCCCTCTCGCTTCTTCAGGAACCTGGCGGCCGAGGACCCCTCCAGCGCCACCCTGACACTGTGTGGCCCGACCCCACGCAGCTACGCCCAGCACTGGGTCCGTGCCACCTGCCGCGCCCTCGGAGAACAGGTGAGAGACGGCAGCCATTAAAGGGGCTTCTTTACCTTCTTCTTCAGCCCTGAGTTTCTTTACCTCTTTTGTCCTGCTCTTTATGTCTTTCTCTCACTCTCTCTCTCACTCACTCACTCACTCACTCTCTCACTCTCTCACACTCTCTCTCTCTCCCCCTCCTGTGTTTCATTCATTCTCTCCTTTCTTTCTTCCTCTACTTCCGTCTACTTATTTTTTCTCTTTCTTTTTCCTCTTCTGTCTTTTATTTCTTGCCTTCTTCCTCTCTATCCTGTCTGTTTTGCTTTACCCCCCCCCCCCCCCCCTCCTTCTCTCTTTTCTGTCTTTTTTTCCTCTTCCTGTCAGTTTTGCGTTCCCTCGATCTTGCTTCCTTTTTGAACTCTCTCAGAAGCTCAAACTGGGCTTAACCAGCCTCCTCTCCTGATATGTAAATCACTCTAAGTGAACACATCTGATATGTGTGTGTGTGTGTGTGTGTGTGTGTGTGTGTGTGTGTGTGTGTGTGTGTGGGCTTAACCAGCCTCCTCTCCTGATATGTAAATCACTCTTAAGTGAACACATCTGATATGTGTGTGTGTGTGTGTGTGTGTGTGTGTGTGTGTGTGTGTGTGTGTGTGTGTGTGTGTGGGCTTAACCAGCCTCCTTTCCTGATATGTAAATCACGCTAAGCGAACACATCTGTCAAGGTGCTCGCCCTGGGTAACCGCTCATATTCCCTTCCAGGTGTTGGAGGTGAGCGTGGGGAACCAGCCCAGCCTGACCAACCCCTTCCCTGCGGTGGAGCTGGCTGTGGTGAAGTTCATCTGCGCCCCGCCCTCCCGCCTGGCGCTCTCGCCCGTCTACACCAACCCCCAGCTGGACCTCTCCTGCCCGCTCCTGCAGCAGAACAAACAAGTGGTGAGAACCGGGCACTCCGGTCATCTGTCTGGCGAGAGGGAGAGAGACAGAGGGAGAGGTTAAGAGAGAGAGAGAGAGGTTGAGAGAGAGAGGTTGAGAGAGAGGGAGAGAGGTTGAGAGAGAGAGAGGGAGAGGGAGAGGGACAGAGGGAGAGGTTGAGAGAGAGGGAGAGAGGGAGAGGGACAGAGGGAGAGGTTAAGAGAGAGGGAGAGAGGTTGAGAGAGAGAGGGAGAGGGAGAGGGACGGAGGGAGAGGGAGAGGGACAGAGGGAGAGGTTGAGAGAGAGGGAGAGAGGTTGAGGGAGAGGGAGAGAGGGAGAGGTTGAGAGAGAGGGAGAGAGGGAGAGGTTGAGAGAGAGGTTGAGAGAGAGAGGGAGAGGTTGAGAGAGAGGGAGAGAGGGAGAGGGACAGAGGGAGAGGTTAAGAGAGAGGGAGAGAGGGAGAGAGGTTGAGAGGTTGAGGGAGAGGTTGAGGGAGATGTTGAGGGAGAGGTTGAGAGAGAGGGAGAGAGAGAGGGAGAGAGGTAGAGAGAGAGAGAGAAAGGGACAGGATGAGAGAGAAGGAGATGGAGAGAGCGGTGGGGGGTGGGGCGGTGGGGCGGTGGGTGGGTTTGCTATTTGATTGTTCCTTAAGTTATGGGCATAACATGTGCCTGTGCCCTTACTGGTATCCATAGAAACAAGCTCCATTGTGGACGCCATCCCAGGGCCAAGTACTCTGTAGAACATTGCTTACGTCTATTGTACAGTAATTATGTGGAGACAGGCTATGCCTCTGGTCACTTCCTGTTTGAAAGGGGAGCGTGTGTGTTGCCCCTCTTGCCTCTGGTCTGCCCCTGGGGTGGGTGGGGGGGGGGGCCTTTAAGGCTCTCTTCCCTCTCGGGTATTTTGAATCAGAGCTCATTGTTCGTCGTGGCATATAAATGCATTTGATTTTGGACTGAAATGAGTGCGTGGCCTCAGTAGCCTGTGTTTGTAACAGCTGGGAGAACAGCTGAAGAGTATAATGTGTAATGTGTGTTTCTGTTGCCATTCAGAGGGCCTTTGTTCTTCCCTTTTTTTTTTTTTTAACTAAAGTAACGCAATTGTTTGCCGTTGTCAGTGCCAGGAAAAAATGTAAGCACATGCATGAACAGATGTAAAACATGACGCATGCAATGCATGGTTATCCTGGAGAACACAAGCCTTTTTAATCAGCCTGAGTGCTAATTGAATGCCCCTGGCTGCAAACCTGCTGGCTGTAACATCCTGTAGTACAGCAGCCCTGCTCTCTCTGCCTCCCCTCCTCTCCTCTCCTCTCCTCTCCCAGGGAGCGGGGGCTTGCAGCAGTGGTGTTGCGCTGAGCGATGCTGCAGTCCGGTAATCTATAAAAACTGATTCAGCAGCTCGCTGCTTTCCCAGGGTGATAACAGAACGCATTAAAGGAATACTCTGCCAATATCACCCCGCCCTGGCTATCATTAGATCCATGTACTTACTTAAATGTTTTTGTCAAAGTCTTTTTAATCTTCATTACTTGTGGTTGACTTGTGGTTGTTTTGTTTTTTTGATTCTTTTTTTTTTTTTTTTTCAGGTGCCTGTTTCTAATTACCGCAGTCCCGTGCTGGACTTGGCCGCCTTCGATCACCAAGGCAGGAGGTTTGACAACTTCAGCTCCCTGGGCATCACCTGGGAGTCGTCCAAGGCGTCCCTTGCCAGCATACAGGCCTCCATGCCCATGGAGCTTCAGCTGTTTGAGGACGCCAGCAAACAGAACAAGATGCATGGTACTGCTGTGACCTTCGACCTTCACTCTGACCTCTACTCTGACCCCCTCTCTGACCTCTGACCTCCACTCTGACCCCCACTCTGACCCCCATTCTGACCTCCACTCTGACCCCCACTCTGACCCCCACTCTGACCTCCACTCTGACCTCCACTCTGACCTCCACTCTGACCTTCACTCTGACCTCCACTCTGACCCCCATTCTGACCTTCACTCTGACCTCTGACCTTCACTCTGACCTTCACTCTGACCTCCACTCTGACCTCCACTCTGACCCTCACTCTGACCTCTGACCTCCACTCTGATCTCCACTCTGTGTGCCTTAAACTGCTAATCTCTACAGATTATACAACGGGAGGAACTAACTGAAAAGTGTAGCAATCATAATCTTTATTTATGCACAATTTTTCTACTCCCTACTATTTTAATATTTTAAGATAATAGAAAGATTGATGAAATATTTGTTAATACTGCAAAACATGTTGCAATACGTTCCACAGTATTACTATTTATAATCTAAGTAATCTAAGTAAAGGTTATTACTCCATTTTGTATGTTTATTTATATTTAAATGACACTAAAACCTGCTCCTTGTGTGTTCCAGGGCGGCAGTCAGTCCTAGTCCACCATGAGTCAGGCGTGGCCTCCATCTCCACCACTGCTGTTGGCTATCAGTCATCTCATCTCGACGCCGCCGCGGTCCTTCCTGGGGTACGGCACGCCTTTTACCGTTAGCGCTCTCAGACTGCCGCGCTCCGGCACTCAATGGTGCAACAGCACAGTCATGTTGAGCAGGTTTCGCTTCCTGTTCAGAGGAACGTGCGTGTGTGTGTGTGTGTGTGTGTGTGTGTGTGTGTGTGTGTGTGTGTGGCTGTGTGTGTGTGTGTGGCTGTGTGTGTGTGGCTGTCCACAGAGTGCTGCTTCAGCCCACAGCTTCCTCATGGTTGCTACAACAAACACACACAGACGCGCACAAACACACACAGACGCGCACAAACACACACAGACGCGCACAAACACACACAGACGCGCACAAACACACACAGACGTGCACAAACACACACAGACGTGCACAAACACACACAGACGCGCACAAACACACAGAAATGGGCGCCAGAATTCACAAGAACAACCTCACGTGCATGACTGTTCCTCATTTCTGCAGTAAAAGATGAAATACACCGTGGGCACCCTAGGTAGTATTTTTCAAAAGAGCCAAAAAAATATTTTTTTCTGTAGTTTTAGTCCCATTAATATTCCATGTTGAATCAGTTCGGATGTAAGCCTTTATCTCAGACAGATCTATTACATAATTCTATGCGTTATATAACAGAGAAGACGTGTATGCAGACTCTGAGATGAAGAAAACTCTGAGAGAAAGAGAGGCTCCAGTAGTTTGAATGATGGAGCGCAGAGCTGGTAGTTTGAGTGTGTGTGTGTGTGTCTGTGTGTGTGTGTGTGTGTGTGTGTGTGTGTGTGTGTGTGTGTGTGTGTGTGTGTGTGTGTGTGAGAGCTCAGTTTCTACAGAGTGTTACCTGTGATGGAATATGTTGCTGAGTTTTTGCGAAGTTGTTATTGAAGGACAAATTCTGTGCCTCAACATAATCCTCATCTGCCCCACTGATAGCGAAGTGTTATCACACTAAGGCAGTAGGGCTGTCTGCTATATTTGTTGTGTTGTCATTGGGTTTGGGTATTGCTGCTAGGATGTGACCTCATTACCACAACAGCTTCCTTCTCCCTGAAACAAGAGATTATGCATTTTAATTATTCATTTGATTTACATTTTACAATTAATTATATTGATAGAGATGAATGAATGCAAAAAGAAAATGCAAAAATAATTTGAACACTGCTGGACTTTTTAATAAATAATGAAATGGTAGATTTGAAAGAGTGATGCCATCTTTAAAATGAATCTCTTATATATTCTTCTTCTTCTTCTTCTTCTTCTTCCTCCATCCTGGGCGTTGACAGTTCGCTCCCCTGGCTGCCCTCTCTGCCACCCTGGACCTGCTGCTAGTGGAGGACGTGAGGGTCAGCCCTGACGCCGTCACCATCTATAACCACCCTGACGTGCGGGTAAGACCTAATGCCCCAGGTGCCCCTGATGCCCCGCGTCCTGCCCCCTCCCAGGCACCCCACTGCCCCTCCAATATGAACCTTAATCTGGGGCCCTGGTGACCTTTTGACCTTCCTTATCTCCCTCACAATAACGGCCGCCTCCGACCCGCCAACCCTGATCGGACCCAGCGCCAGTGTCGGTCTGGACCAGGGTCGGCTGAAACCCGGGAATTTTCCCACGGTGCACTGGTCTCGGACTGGTTACAAATCTGTCAGTGATGATCCTTCTCATCTGTCTATATCCAGATGTCTCCACCCCCATGTCTGTAAATCTATCATGGCATGGAATTCAGATTTTTTTCAGTTTCTATAAATCTATCTTGGTCAGTCAATCAATCTATGCATTTATTTTTGCTGTTTCGAAGCACAAAGAGGGGGTCCAGAAGCTGAAGAGAAAGCTAGTAGAGTACCGTCCCCAAACGTCTGCCCTCCTCTCGTCATCAAACTGACAGGATTGAAATGTTCTTTAGCAGCTTGCCAAACGAATCAAAGTCAGTGTTAATTGTTGCAAGCACCATATTGCTTCAGCACAGCAAAATTCTTAGGACTCTACGCAGTAGACGTCATACAGATAACAAGTAACATTTACCAAAAAATGTATTTACAAGAAGCAGGAGGAGTAAAACTTGTATCATCTAGACATGCAGTGATGCCAGTACAACCGAGCGACCGTCATCAGACTCATGGCTGTCATATGTTCCCTCCTGCAGGCAGACCTCACCCTCCGTGAGGGCTCCGGGTACTTCTTTGTCAACGCCAGTGTTGGGGGTCTGGCGGATGTGCTATACCAAGAAGCCCATGGAACCGCGGAGGTGGGCACACATTCACTGGCCATATTCATATTCATATTCACTGGCCATATTCATATTCACATTCATATTCACTGGCCATATTCATATTCACATTCATATTCACTGGCCATATTCATATTCACATTCATATTATTCCACACATTCACTGGCCATATTCATATTCACATTCATATTATTCCACACATTCACTGGCCATATTCATATTCACATTCACTGGCCATATTCATATTCACATTCACTGGCCATATTCATATTCACATTCATATTATTCCACACATTCACTGGCCATATTCATATTCACATTCATATTATTCCACACATTCACTGGCCATATTCATATTCACATTCACTGGCCATATTCATATTCACATTCATATTATTCCACACATTCACTGGCCATGTTCATATTCACATTCATATTCACTGGCCATATTCATATTCACATTCATATTATTCCACACATTCACTGGCCATATTCATATTCACATTCATATTCACTGGCCATATTCATATTCACATTCACTGGCCATATTCATATTCACATTCATATTCACTGGCCATATTCATATTCACATTCACTGGCCATATTCATATTCACATTCATATTATTCCACACATTCACTGGCCATATTCATATTCACATTCATATTCACTGGCCATATTCATATTCACATTCATATTATTCCACACATTCACTGGCCATATTCATATTCACATTCATATTATTCCACACATTCACTGGCCATATTCATATTCACATTCATATTATTCCACACATTCACTGGCCATATTCATATTCACATTCATATTATTCTGGCTACTACTGCTTTCACTGTTTCCATGCTGCGCACTGCTCTGTGTTCTATAAAGCAGTGGTCTATCTATCCATCTATGTATAGAGTAGCACTTAGGCTCAGTGTTCAATGTGCACTCACTGTAAATTCACTGTGCACTTATCTTGCATTTACTGCTACTATTCTTAGTATTGCATTCAAAATGGCTGTTGCATTCACTGTTATGGGGTCCGAAGAAGTGGTTTATTTTGGGGTATTACTGGAGATCGATGTGCATTGATGTGGGGGGTGCACAGACAGATTGATGACCTGCGGATGTGTTCCAGGTGGTGCCCAAGCAACCAGGGGTCATGCAGGTCATGGTTCACGACCTCTGCCTGGCGTTCCCAGCCCCTGCCACAGCAGCCGTCCGCATCTCCGACATCCTGGAGGTTTATGTTCGGATTGTTGACAAGGTCTGTAGTAGGGCATATATTTCTCTCTCTCTCTCTCTCTCTCTCACTCCCTCCTTTTCTCTGTTCTTCTATCTCTCTCTCTTACTCTCGTTCGCTGTCTACTTGTCTCGCTCTCTCTCTTACGCAGACTCCCTTCCTCTCTCTTCCACCCCCCTCTCCCCCCGCGTCTCTCTGTGATGAGACACTCAGTGCTCCTCTTATCTCCGGAACATTCTGTAAATGCCTGCTTTTAAAACGAGCCCTCGTCTCATCTGAGAGTCTCATGAGACGTTCCCACCGCAATCAGAGTTTGCTTGTTTGAACACAAATGCCTCTTCTGTTGTACGTCAGACAATAGGCCTCTGAGTCCCACTCTATAGGAAGAGTTCTCGGTTTGTTAAATTGAGTTTTCTATGTACATAACACTTCATTAATTCATATTTAATTGAAACATACTTGTATTGGTAGACATTTGTTACAATGGTTATTTTGGCATGATGTCTGTGTAATATGTTATAATATGGACATACAGTGCCACTTGAAAGTATGTGAACCCCTTGAGGACTTAAGCGTTTTCTGTTGTTTTACCATGATTTTTCATTTTTTCATCACCAATTTTCCATAGATGAAATGTCAGGTTTATGTTTATCATTTGCATGTACTTGTTTAGAGGAAATTGCTTGAGAAGCTGAAAAACTACATGAAACATGGAATTAGTCCATTTCAAAAGTAAGTGAACCCCCAGCTGAATTGATAAAGTCAAGCAGGTAACAGATTCAGTGAAACTTATTTTGGTGAATAATTAGTCAATTGAGCAAACCGATCATCTGAGACATCCTTAGGGAAAGGTTTGGGCAACACAGATTAAAAGAGAGAGGAAACCAACCAAACTACTGTAGTGCCAAGGTGTACCCACACAGATCAACAATGCCGAGAGGAAACGAGATATCCGAGAACATCAGGAAGAAGGTACTGACAGCCCATCAGTCTTGGGAAAGCTGTAAGACCATCTCCAAAAGATTCCAGCTCCATCCATCCATCCAAGACAAATAATTTTGAAATGGAGGGCATTCAACATGACCGCATCTCTGCCTAGAAGTGGACGCCCATCAAGACCATCACCAAGATGCACCAGAAGAAGAATAAATCAGGTAAAAGTCAACCCACACATCACCTCTAAAGAGTTTCGGACCTCTCTGGCAGCAGCTGGGGTAAATGTACATGGGTCTACAATCAGACGAAAATTGTTGGTTTTGATCGTGACAAAATAATTCTATCTCGGACTCATCTGTTTAAAGAAGGGACTTCCAGAAGGCCTTTGGTTTATCCAAGTGCTCTCGAGCAAAGTTGAAACGGGCAGTTTTGTTCTTTCTTGAGAGCAGAGGCTTCCTTCTAGCAACCCGATCATTAATGTCATGTCTATTCAATTTTCGTCTGATTGTAGACCCATGTACATTTACCCCAGATGCTGCCAGAGAGGTCTGAAACTCTTTAGAGGTGATGTGTGGGTTGACTTTTACCTGATTTATTCTTCTTCTGGTGCTTCTTGGTGATGGTCTTGATGGGCGTCCACTTCTAGGCAGAGATGCGGTCATGTTGAATGCCCTCCATTTCAAAATTATTTGTCTTGGATGGATGGATGGAGCTGGAATCTTTTGGAGATGGTCTTACAGCTTTCCCAAGACTGATGGGCTGTCAGTACCTTCTTCCTGATGTTCTCGGATATCTCGTTTCCTCTCGGCATTGTTGATCTGTGTGGGTACACCTTGGCACTACAGTAGTTTGGTTGGTTTCCTCTCTCTTTTAATCTGTGTTGCCCAAACCTTTCCCTAAGGATGTCTCAGATGATCGGTTTGCTCAATTGACTAATTATTCACCAAAATAAGTTTCACTGAATCTGTTACCTGCTTGACTTCATCAATTCAGCTGGGGGTTCACTTACTTTTGAAATGGACTAATTCCATGTTTCATGTAGTTTTTCAGCTTCTCAAGCAATTTCCTCTAAACAAGTACATGCAAATGATAAACATAAACCTGACATTCCTTCTATGGAAAATTGGTGATGAAAAAAATGAAAAATCATGGTAAAACAACAGAAAACTCCTAAGTGGTCAAGGGGTTCACATACTTTAAAGTGGCACTGTATAAAAGAAGATATTATAATATGGACGTATAGAAGAAGAAGAAGAAGAAGAAGAAGATGATAGTATTATTAATGCCAACTCCAATGAAATACTCTTATTTTATACTATTTTATATTACGCTATATGTTATTTTAAATACCTTACTATTAACGCTTCTGTCCTGTTCATGGGGTTTCTAACCGTCCCTCAGTGCATGGTCTTCAGGCCTTGTGCTTTCTGAGTGCCTCATGTTCCTTTTAAAACAGTATGATAATGGAGATTTCATTGGAGGGAGGTCAGCCTATTTTTGTCACGAAGGTCAGAGGATGTGCATTTCCGTGTAATAATTAGACTCTCAGTAGTTTGAATGGGTCAGATGAAATGTATGCGTTGTGAATATGGAAATGTCAGCCTTGAACCACCCAGTCTACGACGTGCCTGACACCAGATGACCTGCAGGCTGTATGTGTTGAGCTCAAACGGCTGTGTCCAACGCTGGGACGGTGTTGAGCTCAAACGGCCGTGTCCAACGCTGAGACGGTGTTGAGCTCAAACCGCTGTGTCCAATCCTGAGGCCGTGTTAAGCTCAAACGGCTGTGTCCAACGGCTTCTTTCTTGGGCTGTTTGTAAGGAGGATGTGGATGCTGTCTGTGTTGCAGGTGGAGATTGGGAAGTCTGTGAGAGCTTATGTCCGAGTGCTGGACGACAACAAGAAACCCTTTTTGGCCAAATATTTCCCCTTCATGGGCCTGAAACTGAAGACGGCCTCATCCATCATAAGCCTGCAGTAAGTCAACAATTAGCAGTAATGAAATTAAAATAAATAGAAAACATGAATATAGTCTCTCCTTGAATCTAGTGGTCCTTTTAATGATATGTTTCTCCCTAACAGAGCAGAGTCCTCTGAAAGAGACACAGCCATTTTCCTGGTGAAAGGCCTGGCTATCGGCCAGACCAGTGTGTCTGCGGTGGTGTTGGATAAAACTGGGAAGAAGATGGCCTCTGCCCCCCAGCCTGTTGAGGTAAGGCTACGGAGGAGCAGCCGCTGGCTGCTGCAGACCTGGTGCTGGTCCAGTGGGTCACAAGATCGCTTTGTGACCTATATTAACCCTCTGGCGATCTGGTGACCTGGTCAAAAAGACTGAGAATTAAATTAGCTGTGTAAACTTTTACTTATACTTTTGTTAACTGAAACTAAACGGTGTGAATACTAAAAACAATATCATAACTCGGGATCAGGACAAAGACTTTTCTGTATAAAAATCAACCACATAAAAAAAATTTGTCACAAAAGAACAGAAGTCACAAATCTAAGTTACCTTTATTGTCAAATTTGTACATATAACGACTTTGTTTATAAGCATATAATAGTACAATAGTGCAGTCCTCTGTGAAATAATTTGGTAATGATTTGAAACTGTGATGGGAGCGCCTTGAGATTATGTTAACCCTTGAGGACACTGGCTCTTAGCAGTCCAGGTTTTCAGATGTGAGCAGACTCCTTTCACCCTCACAGAGCCCTGAAACATCATTGATGATGATGATGATGGTGGTGATGATGATCACCTGTGATGAGGCTGCTCTCTTCCACTGACACACATTTTCATCCTGCCTCTTGTTAGGTGTTCCCACCGTTCCGGCTCATTCCACGGAAAATTACTCTGATTATCGGAGCGATGATGCAGGTAATAAAGCTGCTGCTGCTGCTGCCCCACTCCCTGCTCCGCCACTCCCTGCTGACCCCCAGAGCTTTTTAGACAATGGAGAAGAAAAATATTGGCACAGGAAGTCATTAAGATCATTTATCATCCTCTGGAGTTGTTTTTTCAGTGTCGCATTGCTGTATGCTCTATGCTCTGTGCTAATGACGATGTGCTTCTGTCTATCTGTGCAAGAACACAAAGCTCATGGCTTCTATAGCCACCTAGGGGGCATACGCACTGATGTAAAGGGGTCGTATACACTTATGTAAAGGGTGTGTACGCACTGATGTAAAGGGGGCATACGCACTGATGTAAAGGGGTCGTACGCACTGATGTAAAGGCTGCATACGCACTAATGTAAAGGGGGCATACGCACTAATGATAAGGGGGCATACGCACTGATGTAAAGGGGTTATAAGCACTGATGTAAAGGGGTTATAAGCACTGATGTAAAGGGGTTATAAGCACTGATGTAAAGGGGTTATAAGCACTGATGTAAAGGGGTTATAAGCACTGATGTAAAGGGGTTATAAGCACTGATGTAAAGGGGGCATACGCACTAATGATAAGTGGGCATACGCACTGATGTAAAGGCTGCATACACACTGATGTTAAGGGGGCATACACACTAATGTAAAGGGGGCGTATGCACTGATGTAAAGGGGGCATATGCACTAATGATAAGGGGTTATAAGCACTGATGTAAAGGCTGTATAGCTGTGCTGTATGATCAGAGGTTTTAGATGAAGGCGTATGCAAAATGAATGAATGTTTATATCAATAATCTGCTGTAGTACTGACTTGTTGGTTAATCCCCTTGCTGCCAGATAACATCAGAAGGAGGCCCCCAGCCTCAGTCCAACATCCTCTTCTCCCTGGCCAATCAGGACGTCGCCTCGGTCAACAGCATCGGTCATGTCAAGGGCATCGCCCTCGGCAACGTCACGGTGACAGGTCTGGTCCAAGCCGTGGACGCTGAGACGGGCAAGCTTGTTATCGTTTCGCAGGTACTGCACACGGAACTGCACATCAGAGCCCCGCTAAATAATAAAAGAGATGTGGTTGCGGTGCTCCACCATGAAGAAAAAGTCAGGATTACACATTCAAGGCACACGCTCACTATCCCTGGTTTTTTTTTTTCATTCATTTAAAAAAAAAAAAAAAAGAGAGAGAGAGAGCAGTGAGGTCTTGTGTTCACTTCGAATGTGTGCACCTGACTTGGACTTTTGGTAATACATTAGTGGTTGAGGCTGCGTAAGACAACTGATGCTCTGTCGTCAACAGGACCAGGTGGAGGTGGAGGTGGTGCTGCTCTCGGGGATTCGTATCCGAGCCCCCATTACCAGGATGAAGACGGGAACGCTGGTAATCTCCTCGATGGGGAAAACGTGTTTCTATTGATTGACCTTTTTTGTTAAGTGGGCTGATAAAAAGTATCGATACAAACGCTTAATCAGAACACACGTCAGCCGGCCGACACACACACACACACACACACACACACACACACACACACACACACCAGCCGGCCGACACAGCCGACCTGTGGGGGTAGACCTGCCTCAGGGGGCAATTAATATTGGACAAGGAATGAAGAGGGGGGCCTCACACAGTAGCCTCGACCACAGTAGCCTCGACCACATTCGGGCTTGACGCCCATGGAGGACTTGGATTTCTCCAGTCCACTCCCCACCTCTTCTCCCTCTCATTTCCTGTCCCACTCTTCACTATCGTTTAAAGGCGTAAAAAAGCCTAAAACTAATCTTAAAAAAAAAATAAAAAAGGAATGAAGAGGGGTACTTTAGAAATGAGGCTCTTCTGTGAGACTTCTCCATCAAGTGTGGATGCGATTCCTCAGGATTATTCAGACTATATTATGCTTTATGTTTATGTTTGTGTGCCAAGGCATTTATTAGCACACATGGTTTGTTTTTCAGTTAATTTCCTGCTGTGCGTCAGGGTTTGTACTAGGATTTTTCCCTTGCTCGTACAGTGTATGGAAATAATTTGTTTATCGGCTGATTTTAAACTTACTGGCGCATTTTACAACTTTGTCACAAACGCAAATATAATGTTGCCTATATAATGTACACCTAGATTGACAGAAGCCTACTTTATGTGTGTGACTTCCATTAATCAACAATACAAGATGGTAAGACACAGTTCCGCTAATTGTATCTTTCCTTTGGTTAAAACGTGTCTGTGTCTGTGTCTGTGGCTGTGTCTGTGGCTGTGTCTGTGTCTGTGTCTGTGTCTGTGTCTGTGTCTGTGTATGGGGCATAAGCAAACCAGACAGAAAGCGGGTAGAGAGAGGGAAGCACAAACTGTTACTCTGCTGTGTGGTACAGTCTCTCAAGCATTTGATGTTTTGTTATTCCTCTGCTGTATGGTACAGCCTCTGAAGCATTAAGTAGAGAGAGGGAAGCACACACTGCTACTCCTGCTGTATAGTTCAGTCTCTCAAGCATTAAATGTCTTCCCTGCTCCAGATGCCGGTGTATGTGATGGGCCTGACGAGCAGCCAGACCCCCTTCTCTCTGGGGAACGCCGTGCCTGGCCTCACCTTCCACTGGTCCGTGACCAAGAGGGACATCCTGGAGGTGCAAACACGACATTTAGAGGTGGGAGACAACAGCTGTACGACACGTTAGAGATATATACACACACACACAGCTGTGCTATTTGTTGAGAGATGTAAACACACATAGAGATGTGTACACACACACACACACACACACACACACACACACAGATATATATACACACACACACACATACAC
Organism: Sprattus sprattus; assembly: GCF_963457725.1. Classification (NCBI taxonomy): domain Eukaryota; kingdom Metazoa; phylum Chordata; class Actinopteri; order Clupeiformes; family Clupeidae; genus Sprattus; species Sprattus sprattus. Next base: position 4,910,481 of record NC_137921.1, on the reverse strand, counting down.
ACAGATATATACACACACATACTCACAGATATATACACACAGATATACACACAGATATATACACACACATATACACACACACAAACATACACACAGATATATACACAGATATATACACACACACACACATACACACAGATATATACACACACACACACACAGATATACACACAGATATACACACAGATATACACACAGATATACTACACACACTAAAGTTATACACACCACACGGATATACACACTTTAATTTGACCTACAGGAACACCAGCAGTGCTTGTCTCGCTGATTTGGATCGTGAAACTATCATAAAATAAGTTGCTAAAAAGTCAAGATTCTTTTTTTGTCCATTACAAACGGTTAGCATTATTCACAGTCTATTTGAATTGAGCCATTTGAGTGGAGGGTTGAACACGTTCTGCTAGATAAAACATTTATTTTACAGTTTTATTATAATTTAAATACTGGCTCGATCTGATTTTAGGTGGGGTCTTTTTTCCCGTAACAAATAGAAGAGCTATGCAGAAAAAAAAGAGAACAAGAAAAAAGAAAAAGATCAAACAAGAATCAATATTCTCCCCTCGGCTTCTCTGTCATATATTCTGCTCCATTCTTCACGGCCGCTTTGGCTTTTAATTTCCCCCCTTCCACTTCAATGCCCAGAGTGTGAGTGGGCTATCTCTTCTGCCGTCCCACCATCTTGGAACAGTAATAACACCATTTTGCTGGGAAATGAATCGCCATGGTGATCAAAGGATTCTGCAGATGGGGCCTACCTATCTCTCTATCTCTCTCTCTCTGTCTCTCTCTTTCTTTCTTTCTTTTCTTTCTTTCTTTCTCTCTCTGCACACTCCAGCAGTCAGCTCTCCTCTCAGCCCCCTGAGACACACACACACACACACACACACACACACACACACACACACACACACACACACACACACACACACACACACTAGTCCGACTCCTGTCTGTTGGTTTCTCCGCGCGTGGCTGGGCTGCCTAGTTTGCAGCTAGTGTGGGGCTGTTCTCACAATGCTGCCGATCCTTAGGCAGCACACTGGGCATCTGTAGCCCTGCCACACGAGAGATGGGGGGGGGGGGGGGGGGCAATTAACTTGGACTGCAGTGAGGACAGAGAAGGGAAATAATGAGCGCCGCAGCATTAGTCCGTGGAGACACACAAACACACACACACACACACACACACACACACACACACTCACACACACATTAGTCCGCGGAAGAGGCGCGTGTCCTGGTGTTTCATCATGTGGGCTTGTTGCCGTCGCCCGGCTCGGGGTCCCGGTGCGGAGATGGTGTTTGATGTGTGCCCGCCCGCCTGCCCGCCGCATGTGAGCGCCAACCCTGGCACATTAGGACGTGAATACTGTGCCCGTTATCTCCGGCGCCGGAGTGCAAACGGAAACGTTTTAATCCTCAAAGAGACGGGCGTCTTTTCCTGCCCCCAGCTGTGGCGCGTGCTCGCACACACACACACACACACACACACACACACACAGTTTCAACCAGTTACCCCAACACACACACACACACACACAAACACACACCACTTTGCAGGTCATCCAACCGCCACCTCCCACATCACACACACACACACACACACACACACACACACACACACACAGCTTTGCCTATGTATTTGTGAGTGGTAACCAGCACACACACCCACTTCCTTTTTCCGTAGCTCCATTTTGCAGATGCACCCAGATGCCTCCCCAACCCAGTAATCGCTCCACTTTCTATAGGCCTCTTCCAGACACACACACACACACACACACACACACACACACACACACACACGACTCTCCGAACCACCCCTGATCGGTAATCTTGTTCCTCTCTTTCCCCCCTCCTCTCTCTTACTCCACTCTCTGTTTATCTCTCCTTCTATCGCTCTCTCTCTCTCCCCCCTCTCCCTCTTTCTCTCTCTCTCTCTCTTTTCCTCTCTCTCTCTCTCTCCCAGGCTTCCGTGCAGCTGGGTGCCGAGCACAACTTTGCCATGAGCGTTCTGGGTCTGAGCAAGGGCCGGACCGGGCTGAAGGTGGTGGTCCGGGCCACAAGCCCCAAGGCGGGCCAGTTGGTGGAGTATGCCAAGGAGCTCTCGGACGAGCTGCAGATCCAGGTGTGTGTGTGTGTGTGTGTGTGTGTGTGTGTCTGTGTGTGGAGATGGCTGCTAATTGGATGGGTGTACCAGCTCCTGCTGCGTTTCAGAGGTATGCATCCAGACTGTTGCCATCTGTCTGACAAACGCGCATCCCTCTCAACTGCAGGCCGAGATGTGTGGCATGATGCTGTTTCTGTGTGTGTGTATGTGTGTGTGTGGGTGTGTGTGTGTGTGTGTGTGTGTGTGTGTGTGTGTGTGCGCGCAGGCAGAGATGCGCGGCATGACGCTGTTTTTGTGATGTTTAGCAGTTCATCAAGGCTGAGCTGTACGCCAAAAAACTCTAACTGAACATGGCGATGTTCCAGATGTTTCCCAGCTGTTCAAATGGAAGATGAGTGTAAAGCTTATACCTGCCTGGTCTGTCTGTGTGCCTGGCTGGCTCAGGTGTATGAGAAGCTGCAGCTGGTCAACCCCGCAGTGCAAGTGGAGGAGATTCTGATGACTCCAAACTCCAACATGAGGCTCCAAACCAATAGGTGAAAGAACCATCCTATCTGTGTCTCCATGACGACCTATTATACGCAGAGCTATTAGATGACTTTGTTTTTGCTGATTTGACCCTTGACTTCTGTTCAACATGATCATAATAATAACAATAATAATTCATTTTATTTGTTGAGCAGTGAAACATAGTCATGGACAAAAGCTTAATCTCGGTAATAAAGCATCAGTCACACATGCCCAGACCGCTTTCTTCCCGAACAAGTCCCTGAATTTCTGAATTTCACGTGAATGGCAGTCTTCCTACACTTTGCCCTCTCACTAATTGCTCTTTTAGAATATCCTTCCTGTTGAAGAACCACAAATAGTTCCCTCTGGGGTTCCGTGAGTGATGCTGTTTTTTTTTTTTTTTACCCATGATTGTGGGTTTTTGGAAAAGGCAAATCCGTGTGAAATGCAGCGTAATAAAGGGTTTACACGCAGTAATAGTCGACTGAATAGTGACTACAGTCGGCCGACGTAAGGATGACACAATCTCATGCAATCAGTTTCATTTCTGATGCAATCTCTGCGTTCAGTGGGAAAAATACATTTTTTCTAATCTTTTGTTTCATATCTACACACCTCAGTAGGCCCCCCCCCCACCCCCACATGCACAAACATCAACAACACATTCAACAGTGATTTATTTTTGTTGTTACACAGACAGAACATTCTTGAACATTCTACACTCGTAACATTCCCTTCCTACCCGTATCGTTAGAAGTTGAGCTCTGTGACCTCTGGAAGCTGAAGGTCATCACTGTCTGTCTGTCTGTCTGTCTGTCTGTCTGTCTCTGTGTGTGTGTGCGTGTGTGTGCGTGTGTCTCACATTTAGGGATGGCGTTGGTGCCCTCTCCTACCAAGTGCTGGACTGTCCAGACAAAGCAGCTCTGGTCCAGGTGGATGACAAGGGCCATTTATCATCCGGATCGCTGACGGGCACCGCCTCCCTCCAGGTCAACTCCCAGGAGAGCTTCGGTGTCAATCAGACGCTCATCCTGGCCGTGAAGGTACCTGCTCACCTCTCCTTCTCTCCTCTCTTCACTGCTCACCTCTCCTTCTCTCCTCTTTCCTCTCCTCTTCACTGCTCACCTCTCCTTCTCTCCTCTCTTCACTGCTCACCTCTCCCTCTCTCCTCTCTTCACTGCTCACCTCTCCTTCTCTCCTCTCTTCACTGCTCACCTCTCCTTCTCTCCTCCTCTCTCCTTCTCTCCTCCTCTCTCCTCTCTTCTCCTCCTCTCCTCTCTTTACTGCTCTCATCTCCTTCTCTCCTCTCTTCACTGCTCACCTCTCCTTCTCTCCTCTCTTCACTGCTCACCTCTCCTTCTCTCCTCTCTTCACTGCTCACCTCTCCCTCTCTCCTCTCTTCACTGCTCACCTCTCCTTCTCTCCTCTCTTCACTGCTCACCTCTCCTTCTCTCCTCTCTTCACTGCTCACCTCTCCTTCTCTCCTCTCTTCCCCTCTCCTCTTTCCTCTTCTTCTTCTCTCTCCTCCTCTCCTCTCTTCCCCGATCCTCTTCTCTCTCCTCCTCTCTCTTCTCCTCTCCTTCACTGCTCTCCTCCCTTCTCTACTCTCCTCCTCCTCTTTCCTCCTCTTCTCTTTCCTCCTCTTCTCTCTCCTCTCCTCTCTCCTCCTCTCCTGCCGTACCATCACTGCAACACACACGCCACAGGGCAGGAGATATATGTGCTAAACCTGATTTACGCCGCAATAAGAACAAGACACAGGGGTGTGGAGATAAACGTGCTACACTTGATTTACCTCAGAGTAAAAGCAGCACACGCGTGTGTGTGTGTGTGTGTGTGTGTGTGTGTGTGTGTGTGTGTGTGTGCGTGTGCGTGTGCGTGTGCGTGTGCGTGTGCGTGTGCGTGTGCGTGTGCGTGTGCGTGTGCGTGTGCGTGTGCGTGTGCGTGTGCGTGTGCGTGTGCGTGTGCGCGTGCGCGTGCGCGTGCGCGTGCGCGTGCGCGTGCGCGTGCGTGTGTGAATCTGATTTAAATGTACAGTAACAGCAGAGACACACAGGAGAGGGGAGCTCTGTGCCTACTCTGAGAAGCCTCATCTGTAGTGCACACTCTGTAGTGCACACTCAGTAGTGCACACTCTGTAGTGCACACTCTGTGGTGCACACTCTGTGGTGCACACTCTGTGGTGCACACTCTGTGGTGCACACTCTGTAGTGCACACTCTGTGGTGCACACTCTGTGGTGCACACTCTGTGGTGCACACTCTGTGGTGCACACTCTGTAGTGCACACTCTCTAGTGCACACTCTCTAGTGCACACTCTCTAGTGCACACTCTCTAGTGCACACTCTGTAGTGCACACTCTCTAGTGCACACTCTCTAGTGCACACTCTCTAGTGCACACTCTCTAGTGCACACTCTGTAGTGCACACTCTGTAGTGCACACTCTGTTCTGCTTCTTTCTTTGGCTTCTTTGGGGAGGCTTGGTTATTGTAGTTCTGTTTTTGTCGGTGTCCTAAATATCAATGCAAACATTGTTTAACCCTCGTAACATATTAACAACTCCAGTTATAGTGCAATCAGATTATCTCCAGTATACCCTGTTTAGATACATCATCCATTAACAGGCGTGGGGAAAACTCCTGGTTAATCACTGTGTGTCTATGTGTGTGTGTGTGTGTGTGTGTGTGTGTGTGTGTGTGGTGTCTAGGTGGTGCCGGTGTCTTACCTGCGCCTCAGCACCAGTCCGGTTCTCCACACCACGAACCGCGAGAGCCTGTCGGCCATCCCCCTGGGAACCGTGCTGTCCTTCCAGGTGCACTTCCACGACAGCGCCGGAGACCTCCTCCACAGCCACAACTCCCAGCTCACCTTCGCCACCAACAGGTACGCAGGAGGGGCACTGGGGGGGGGGGACCGCAAACAGGCACGTGTAGGGTGGAATGGCACAGGCCTGTAGAGAACATTACAACAAACTGATACAAGACAAAGGGAACTATATGGTTCTGTAGTGAACATTACAATTAACAGATACAAGACAAAGGGAACTATGTTTGTTGTAATGTTTTCTACAGAACCATATAGTTCCCTTTGTCCTGTATCTGTTTGTTGTAATGTTTTCTACAGAACCATATATACAAAACAAAGGGAACTATATGGTTCTGTAGAGAATATTACAACAAACAGATACAAGACAAAGGGATCTATATGGTTCTGTAGAGAATATTACAACAAGCAGATACAAGGGAAAGGGAACTATATGGTTCCGTAGGAAACATATCGTTAATGACAATCACATTTGTGGTTGAACTGCATGGTTCTGTAGAAAGCATTATGAAAAACTGGTGATAAACATGAGAAGGAACAATATGTTAAAGGTTCCTGCCTGTTCTGTGGAATTTAATTCAGTGCACAGCGTAACTTTCCGTTTGAAATTTGACCTTGATTAACCACGTCGCTCGGCAGCATTAGCTAAAACTTCTCTGGTTAATTAAAAAGGAAAAATCTCAAGAGTTCCTCGTTAGACCATCCGTTGCCTTCCTCTCCTTTCCTTTTCTCTCTCTCTCCCTCCCTCCCTCCTTCCCTCCTCTTTAGAACACGATTAAGAGAGAAATACCTCAGAAGATCAGTTTGGTGTTGTTGGACCAAAACTCAAGGTCATTTGTAGAGAGAGCATGCATTAATATTAGCATAGGCTGATGTTGACTGATCTATGCTAAATAATCCATGGAAATATACGGACTCTCAAGGCCTTTTTGAATTTAGATACACAGAAGTATGAAGCGTCTACAGAGTGGTCAATGTGTCCCAATCTGATCATATGGCAGACACACCGATGGACAGGAGGCAGTCACAGGAGTGAGGGTGAGGGTTTGGTTCGTGCGGGTGGGTGGAGTGAGGGTGTGGGTTTGGTTTGGTGAGGGTGCGTGGAGTGAGGGTGTGGGTGAGTGTGTGGGTTTGGTTCGTACGGGTGGAGTGAGGGTGTGGGTTTGGGTTTGTGCGGGTGGGTGAGTGGGTGGAGTGAGGGTGTGGGTTTGGTTTGTGCGGGTGGGTGAGTGGGTGGAGTGAGGGTGTGGGTTTGGTTTGTACGGGTGGGTGGAGTGAGGGTGTGGGTTTGGTTTGTACGGGTGGGTGGAGTGAGGGTGTGGGTTTGGTTTGTACGGGTGGGTGGAGTGAGGGTGTGGGTTTGGTTTGTGCGGGTGGGTGAGTGGGTGGAGTGAGGGTGTGGGTTTGGTTTGTGCGGGTGGGTGAGTGGGTGGAGTGAGGGTGAGGGTTTGGTTTGTACGGGTGGGTGAGTGGGTGGAGTGAGGGTGTGGGTTTGGTTTGTGCGGGTGGGTGGAGTGAGGGTGTGGGTTTGGTTTGTACGGGTGGGTGAGTGGGTGGAGTGAGGGTGTGTGTTTGCAGCCCAGACGTCCCTAGTGACAGGAGGCGGACACTGGAGTGAGCGTGTGGGTTTGGTTGGTGCAGGTGCTCCGTAGTGCTGTCCGTGCCTCTCCTCCTGTCTCAGACGGAGTGGTTTCCCCTGAGTGAGCCCAGTTAATGGGAGCCAGGCAAACACACACTCACTCACTTACTCACACAATCACTCACTCACACACACACACAAACACTCACTCACTCACTCACTCACTCACTCACTCACTCACGCCCGCACACACATAAGCGAGCGCACACACAGCCACACACATCCGCGCACACCTGGGCACACACACACACACACACACACACACACAGAGGCATTGTTCCCATTACTGCAGTGGTGGCTGGGAGTCCCTCTCGGCCCTGATGGAAATTGACGTTATTACTTTGTTCTTTGTGCAGCAGACTAATCAGGATGGATGAAAGGGAGGCTGGGTGTGTGTGTGGAGGCTGGAGGTGTGTGTGGAGTAGGAGGGAGGAAATATTTGGTGATGAAGGGGTGAAACTCACACACACTCTCTCTCTCACTCTCTCTCTCTGTCTCTCTGTCTCTCTGTCTTTTACTCCACTCACTTACTCAGGTACACACACACACACACTCACTCATTTTCTCTCTCTCTCTCTCTCTCTCTGTCTCACTCCACTCACGTACACACTCACACACACACACACTCTGTCTCTCGCTCTTTATCTCTCTCTCTCACTCTGCAGTAGTGGAGGCGTTTGAGACACAGAAACTCACTCGTTCCTCTCCACATCAGCACTGCTCCCAAACCAAACCTGTTAGACTCAACACTCCCGTCTCTCAGTGCTCGGCATCTGTGTGATGCCCATCTAGTAGGTTGAGGCAGTAGAATACATATTCCAGGGCTCATGTCAGTAGAATACATGTTCCAGGGCTCATGTCAGTAGAATACATGTTCCCGGGCTCAGGGTCAGTAGAATACATGTTCCTGGGCTCAGGGTCAGTAGAATACATGTTCCTGGGCTCATGTCAGTAGAATACATGTTCCTGGGCTCAGGGTCAGTAGAATACATGTTCCCGGGCTCAGGGTCAGTAGAATACATGTTCCTGGGCTCAGGGTCAGTAGAATACATGTTCCTGGGCTCAGGGTGGGTAGAATACATGTTCCTGGGCCTGGTCACTCCTGTTTCTCCACTCGGGCCTCTCTTCTGGACGGCAGCCAGGCTCCTGTGCCAGTGTCACCTGGCGTGTCCCACTTCTGAACACATCTGGCCTCCCACGAGAACATCTGGCCTCCCTTGAGGTGGTTGGAGGCGGACATGAAGTATTTGGTTCAGGGCGCTTTTGTCACCATCGGCCTCGTCTGGACTGGACACAAAAATAGGCCCTGAGCGAGATGAATCACCGAGCAACATCTTTATTTTTTATCTAGGTCAGATGCTGAAAAAAAGTGATTACAATATTTGTACTTGTATGTTTGAGTTGTGCACCTGCTAGCTTTATCCCTGTTCTAAATAAAAAAAAATGCGTTGGAGATCCCTTCTCCTCATTGGACGGAAGACAACCAACCAAGACACGCCCCCTACTCCTATTGGGCGTAAGAATGTGGTCATTTTGAGGTCACAATCTTTGACTCACTGGTCCTCTCTGTCACGACCCAGCCCCTGAATACTTGTCAGTGATTTTAAAATAATAATTACAACGGTGTTGACAAATATGACGATAACTATGCTGCCTCTGGTGATGGTGACTGTAGGTTATTTTGAGTTCACGTGATCATGACTAGGCTATTCTCAGTTCACGTGTTCACGCTACTCATGTTTATTTTATTGGGTCTACTCATGTTTTTGTTTATTTGATCTTTATTTGATGTGATGCCCTCATCTTTTATGTGTGTCTCTTTTTGTCAGACGCTCATGCAGCTCACCATTACTCCACTGAGTGTGCTGCTCTGATCTCTCCTTTACTCTCCTCTCCTCTGCTCTCCTCTGCTCTGATCTCTCCTTTACTCTCCTCTCCTCTCATGCAGCTCACCATTACTCCACTGAGTGTGCTGCTCTGATCTCTCCTTTACTCTCCTCTCCTCTGCTCTCCTCTGCTCTGATCTCTCCTTTACTCTCCTCTCCTCTCATGCAGCTCACCATTACTCCACTGAGTGTGCTGCTCTGATCTCTCCTTTACTCTCCTCTCCTCTGCTCTCCTCTGCTCTGATCTCTCCTTTACTCTCCTCTCCTCTCATGCAGCTCACCATTACTCCACTGAGTGTGCTGCTCTGATCTCTCCTTTACTCTCGTCTCCTCTCTGCCTCTCCTCTCCTCTCCTCTGCTCTGCCTCTCCTCTCCTCTCCTCTCCTCTACTCTCCTCTCCTCTCCTCTCCTCTCCTCTCCTCTCGGGTCCTCTCCTCTCCTCTCCTCTCCTCTCCTCTCCTCTCCTCTCCTCTCCTCTCCTCTCCTCTCCTCTCCTCTCCTCTCCTCTCCTCTCCTCTCCTCTCCTCTCCTCTGTGTCTCTCCCCTCCTCTCCTCCGTCCTCCTCTCCTTTCCTCCGTCTCTCCTCTCCTCTCCTCTCCCTGGCCTGTACCTCTCCTCTCCTCTCCTCTCCTCTCCTCTCCTCTCCTCTCCTGTCCTCTCCTCTGTGTCTCTCCTCTTCTCTCCTCTCCCCTGTACCTCTCCTCTCCTCTCCTCTCCTCTCCTCTCCTCTCCTCTGCTCTCCCCTGTACCTCTCCTCTCCTCTCCCCTGTACCTCTCCTCTCCTCTCCCCTCCTCTCCTCTCCTCTCCCCTGTACCTCTCCTCTCCCCTCCTCTCCTCTCCTCTCCCCTGTACCTCTCCTCTCCTCTCCCCTGTACCTCTCCTCTCCCCTCCTCTCCTCTCCTCTCCCCTGTACCTCTCCTCTCCTCTCCCCTGTACCTCTCCTCTCCCCTCTCCTCTCCTCTCCTCTCCTCTCCTCTCCTCTCCTCTCCTCTCCTCTCCTCTCCTCTCCTCTCCTCTCCTCTGTACCTCTCCTCTCCTCTCCTCTCCTCTGCTCTGACCCCCTGTGTCTCCTGTGTCCCCCCGTGTGCAGGGACGACCTGGTGCAGGTGGGCAAGGGCCCGAGCAACAGCACACTGACGGTGCGCACGCTGAACGTGGGGCTGACGCTGCTGGGCGTGTGGGACACGGAGCAGCCGGCGCTGGCAGACTACCTGGCGCTGCCCGTGCAGCACGCCATCCACCCTGAGGAGGCCCAGAGCCTGGTGGTGGGCGACGTGGTGTGCCTATCCACACAGCTCATCAGCGCGGAGGGTGAGCGCACTGATGGATGGATGGATGGAGGCAATAGATGGTTGAATGAACGTTTGAATGAATTACTGAATACATTATTGAAAGAGGTGTTGGAAGAATGAATGAATGAATGAATGAACAAAGTCATTCATTTACTCTACTTACCAACATGCCAGACTACTGACTGATTGATGGATTGATTGGTTTCTATGATGAAGACATGATTGAATGAATGAATGAATAGCTGATTGAATGAATGTATGCTTTTCATTCATCATCATTCACCCATTCATTCACTCGTTTGTTCGTTCATTCATTCATTATTTCATTTCATTTCATTTCTTTTCATTCATCTACTTACCAACATGCCTTTGCCTTTCATATATTTTCTTTTCATATACCTCCAAGGTAGCCACATTGTTTACAAGCTACATAACACAAGCTACGTCTGTTATTTAGAGAGAGAAAAAAAAATATATCAATATGTATTTATTCCTGTTTGGAGTCGCTGATTACCTGAAATGCCTGAGTGACAGTGCCGTGCACCGGAGCCTAACCGCGTCCCTCCTCCTCTGGCAGGGCTCTCGGGCACCTGGAGGTCCTCGGCCAGTGGGGTGCTGGAGGTGGACCCCAAGACCGGCGTGGCCGTGGCCAGAGACGTGGGCAGCGTGACGCTCTTCTACGAGATCCCCGGCCAGCTGAGCACATACCGAGAGGTAAAGGAGCTTTGCCGTCAGTCCACAGCCTGCTTTTACCATAGCACATACCGAGAGGTAGAGGAGCTTTGAGCACATAGAGGAGCTTTGAGCACATAGAGGAGCTTTGAGCACATACTGAGAGGTAGAGGAGCTTTGAGCACATAGAGGAACTTTGAGCACATAGAGGAGCTTTGAGCACATACTGAGAGGTAGAGGAGCTTTGAGCACATAGAGGAGCTTTGAACACATAGAGGAACTTTGAGCACATAGAGGAGCTTTGAGCACATAGAGGAGCTTTGAGCAGCTGAGAGGTAGAGCAGCTTTGAGCACATAGAGGAGCTTTGAGCACATAGAGGAGCTTTGAGCAGCTGAGAGGTAGAGGAGCTTTGAGCACATAGAGGAGCTTTGAGCACATAGTGGAGCTTTGAGCACATAGTGGAGCTTTGAGCTCATACTGAGAGGTAGAGGAGCTTTGAGCACATAGAGGAGCTTTAAGCAGCTGAGAGGTAGAGGAGCTTTGAGCACATAGAGGAGCTTTGAGCACATAGTGGAGCTTTGAGCACATAGTGGAGCTTTGAGCTCATACTGAGAGGTAGAGGAGCTTTGAGCACATACTGAGAGGTAGAGGAGCTTTGAGCACATAGAGGAGCTTTAAGCAGCTGAGAGGTAGAGGAGCTTTGAGCACATAGAGGAGCTTTGAGCACATAGAGGAGCTTTGAGCACATAGTGGAGCTTTGAGCACATAGTGGAGCTTTGAGCACATACTGAGAGGTAGAGGAGCTTTGAGCACATAGAGGAGCTTTGAGCACATACTGAGAGGTAGAGGAGCTTTGAGCACATAGAGGAGCTTTGAGCACATACTGAGAGGTAGAGGAGCTTTGAGCACATAGAGGAGCTTTGCGCACATACTGAGAGGTAGAGGAGCTTTGAGCACATAGAGGAGCTTTGAGCACATACTGAGAGGTAGAGGAGCTTTGAGCACATAGAGGAGCTTTGAGCACATACTGAGAGGTAGAGGAGCTTTGAGCACATAGAGGAGCTTTGAGCACATACTGAGAGGTAGAGGAGCTTTGAGCACATACTGAGAGGTAGAGGAGCTTTGGTGTCGTCCACAGCCTGCTCTTAACCATCCCTGTGTGGCTGGGATATGGAGGTTGGTGCCTGATAGACTGGATTCTCTTGCAAACGAGTCCTCCAGAACCGAGAGTGTTGTCCTGCGCGTTGAGTGGTTAGTTAGAAGGATGGGGATGGCGCCGGACTCCAGAGCGGCCGGTGTGGTTTTTTTCCCAAACCACACTGGATCAGCGCCAGATCTTTTGCTAGGCGCGGCTCACCCCTGGGGAGGCGTGCTTGTCTCGGAAGTGGGTTTCCATGCCGATGCATCTTATGACCTCATCAGCGGTGTCCAATCTCTCTTGCAGCTGTCACTCTGTTGGCGAGGCTCACGAGCACACCATCGATCAGATTAATTAGCTTATCTTTTTCTTTTTTTTTTGGTCTTTTGGGGGGTTTTTTTCTCCAGAAATGTGAAAGCATTTAGTTCAAGCAGTGTTTAGCTGTAGTGGTGTATTTGCATATGAATACTTGGTGTTGGAATCAGACCAATTCATGTTCACAGGCAGGAGGATAAGACAAAACAAAAAGTGTTTGGTTTCCTTCTGAGAATTTCCTGAGGGAGAATCCTACTTTATGAAACCCTGTATTTTCATATCGCCACTTCTATCCACAGGCAATCTGAAGGGCTGGAATCCAAGTACATTTATTTTGATTTTGCCATCTTTACGGTTCATGTGCTCTGAGCTAAACAATCACCTCTGGTTCTCCTGTGACAGGTTGTAGTTGATGGCGTCACCAAAACATCCGTCATGGTCCCTTCAGTGCCCGGGAAAAACGTTCGAGAGTCCAGAGTGCTCCTGACAACCAGAGACCGTGGCACCAACCTCATAGGTGAGTCCGGTGGCAAAATGTCAGTTCTGTGCTTTCTTTATAAATCAGAGTAGAATAAAACCGCCCTCTCAAGCTTTTCTCATTGCTATTTAGACCAGTTTATTTCCAGACGTGTTTCAGCCTAAGCCATCGTCACCAACGAGAAAAGCTTGAGAGTGTGGTTTTATTCTCCTCTTAAGTTACCATTCTTTTACTCGCACCCGAAATCGCATTTACTTTTGGAAGTAGAGCGTGCCTATCTCTACTAATTATTTTTAATTCAGCCACTTCTTTCATGTGGGCACAGTAAAAGGTCTTTCTGGCTCGTATCTGTATCCGTTGCCAACTGCTATCGTCATCTTCCTCAGTTATGATGAAGGCTACTCACGAGACCAGATCGGGATGAATGTCCATGTCATTTATTTCTATTTCTATTCTACTTATTTATTAACGTTCTAATATCTATAATGCGTTCAGTAGAGGATATACAGTTAACCAATACAAAATCGGTATAACAAATTAAGCTTAATTCCACAAAATTCATAATCAAATATCTGTCATCTAATTCAATATACATAAGGTAACATAACAAGAACACCATTATTCAAATGCAGAAATATTGGGGTCTTGTTTCGGCCTGAAGGTACTTATTTTCTGATACTGACTGCCAAACTATACATTATCTCATTTATAATACAGTTGCCAAAATGATAAAAGCATTCTTTTATTGCTTTTTTTTTTTTTTTTTTAATGGTTTTGTTGCAGTTTTGTGGCTTCCGCTGAAAGAAAAAAGCTTTGCCAGTGGCAGCGGTTATGAAGAGCTGTATAATAAATAGTAACGATAAAGCTCATATTTATGATTTTAAGGAGATACAATGTACTTAATAAGTTGATTAACTAAGGGGTTTAATATATTGTACTTATTAAGTTGATTACATAAGGGGTTTAATAATGTACTTGTCATTGAAGGCTATGTTGTTACATGTTGGCCTTTCTAATGTGAAACGTGAATAACAACGTACAGCAACAACATGTACTTGTATAAGACCTGCATTCCACCAATTAAGCAATCAATCAATTTGTTTTTTAGAATATTCTTAATATAACTTTTTTCCCCTATACCCTATGCTGGACCACCTGTTCAAGTGCATGCTGTTGAAATAGCAAAGCTATGAGAAACGGATCATGTATCCGTGCTGTAAGGTGCTTTGTGGCCTCTATAGCAGACCTTCCCTATAAAGTGTGACTCACTCTCCAAATGATTGGCAGGCAGGAAGGGGCCTTCCAGCTGGGCCTTATTGAACGTGTTCTCGCTAATCATTAAGCCCAACAAAAAAAATCCTACCATCCAATTCACAAACCTTTTTTTCTCTCCATTTTTGTGATTGCAATCAGAATATAAAGCCAGCTACCTGAATAATATGAATAATAATAACACAAAAACATTAGCTAGTTTGTTTCAACTTAAATGAATTGAAGTTACTGCAAATGCTGGGTGAAGCACAAGGCTTTAACAGAGGAGATGGGATTCTCTGCCGTAGCAGCCGAATGATTCATCAGCAGGACGAGGAGGATGGATGTGAGAGCGGGGAAAGGATTTATATTTTCCTGCTGTGGTGCTGTGTGATGCTGTGCTGTATGTTGGGGTGTGTTGATGTGCGGTACTGTGCTGTGTGTGTGTTGATGTGTGGTACTGTGCTGTGTGTGTTGGGGTGTGGTGCTGTGGGTTGATGTGTGGTACTTGTATATTTTCCTTGTGTGGTGCTGTGTGTTGGGGTGTGTTGCCGTGGTGTGCTGTGTGTTGATGTGTGGTACTGTGCTGTTGACTGATCAGCAGAGGGATGAAGAATGAGAGGAGGAAGAGGAAGGGTTTTTAAAATGATGGTGTGCCCCCCCCCCCCCCCCCCCCCCCCGCAGGCTCCTGTTCGCCTGCTCAGACGGAGCGCATCGCCGCTCTCCATCCGGAGACTTCCGTGCGCTGCCTGCTCTCCTTCACCAGCGAGGCCATCGGCTTCTCCGCCCACAGCGTGTTCCACACCGAGACTGGCTTCGACACTGGCACAGGTATGACACAGCGGAGCGCACCACAGCGTAGCGTAACACAGCATAGCGTAGCTCAGGTGACACAGACGTGGATGAATATGGCCTGCATGGGGTGCACAGGAAGAGGCCACCTCTTGGCAAAATAGGTAAAAAAGGACTTTTGCGATCATTGCGTAGCTCACCTGGTGCTGCCTCCCAGAAATGCTAAGGATCTACCTTTTTCCCGATGGAGAACCCTGCCTTTGGATTTCAAAATAGTTGAAAACTGTTAACTAAAAGAACTAACCCTGAAGAGCACCCATAAGACAAATGGCTGCTGAATAAGGCATACGCTGCGGAATTCTTGATTTGAAACCTTCTGAAGGTTAAGTGGATGGTAGTAGCCCCAAGGTCAAGGGACTATTTACCATGAAGTAGAGCTGCTCTGGGGGAGGTTAAGTATCTCAGTAAATTAAAGTGAGTCAGACATTTAGGCTGAAAGGATCTACCGTAACGTAAAGTCACGAAAAATGCCAATAGCCATCACCTCAGGACCTCTGATCTCTCTGCTGCGTCTACGCCTCATGATGAAGACTCCTTCCTGTGCTACAGTCAAAGGCTACACATAGGTCACGCAAAGAAAGCCGTAAAATTCAGCTTTTATGATCTAAAGATCATTATTTAATCTACCGAGACCGCAGACTAATGGGTTTGCACATGATGGCGTGCAGCTAATTGTGTCTGGGAGTGACTGTCTACTGCACTGGCTCTTATGAAAGTGGAGTCACACAGGAGCCCAAAGCAGTGAACTGGAGACCATTTTGATACTAAAGCCTTTGTTTGAAATTAAGCTCTGTGAGTATGTAAAGAAATATGCTTGACTGGTTAAATTAAGCTCTAAGAGTATGTAAAGAAGCATGCTTGACTGGTTAAATTAAGCTCTAAGAGTATGTAAAGAAGCATGCTTGACTGGTTATATGAGAGATTGAAGACTTGCATTAAAACATATTCATTAAAACATATCAACCTAGGAAGGGACATACAAATAATTGATTAATAAATGATAACCAGATAGATGGCTAAATAGATACAAAAAGAATTAACATGTTGGTACTTAAATGAATATATAAATAAAAACAGATATTGTAATATTTCAAACTGACTTTGGGGCTTGTTTTAATATTAAAAATAATTGCATAGTAATTCTTTGGTAACACTTTATTTGGAAAGCCCACCTACAGAGACTGTTGAAATTCAAGTTCAGTCTTTCAGTCTTTTATCATCTCAACCATGAATTGCCTTTACCAATTAACACGATTCAACACAAAGTTTGTTTATAATCCATCCAAATAAAATGTGACCAATTATTTTTATGTCGCAGCATATGGTGTTTTGTTTTGAAGCATTTATAACTCTTTTCTCTCTTCCCTACATAAATCCTGTATCTGCTGTGCGCTGGTCCTCTGGATCCTGATAGTAATTCGTTTTATTATACCATATATAGGAAACTCAGTCTTGGATTTTTCAGTCATGATCCAGGTTTTAATCTTAAACAATGATGGCCATCATTGTGAGACAGAGCCTGAAGTCCAACTCGCCCAGAGCTTTGCCTTAAGATAATCTGATTATCCCTCAAGGGACAGGGTGTTAGATACATTAAATTTAGGGGTGTTACCATCTATTCAAATAAGCCATTGTCGACCTGGGGGGGGAAGGTGAGAGCAATATCACACCTCTCCCAGGTCAAGACCAAGTATATTCACCCAGGAAATGCTGACATGCTAGTTAGATACAAATAAGAGTAACATTTATACTAGGTATAAATAAGATTGAATTATTGACTATGGCATATCCTTATTACCTCCGCCAAGGAGGTTATGTTTTCGCCCCTGTATGTTTGTTTGTTTGTTTGTTAGCAGGATTACGCAGAAACGCATGGACCGATTTCCATCAAACTTTGTGGGGAGATTGGGTAATATAATGGCAATAATTGATTAGATTTTCAGGTGACAAGGTCAAAGGTCAAGGTCACAAGGCAGAGGTTTTGCATTCTCTGAATGCTCCCATTCTTGTTAACTATGAATCTCAAATGACCGGTCCCTTGGGCAGCCGTGGCCTACTGGTTAGGGTTTCAGGCCGGAAACCGAGGGGTGGTCGGTTCGATCCCCGACCAGTAGGAAAAATGTGGGCGGGGGAAGTGGTAGACCACTGCTCTCCCACATCCACGGCTGAAGTGCCCTTGAGCAAGGCACCTAACCCCTATCACTGCTCCCCGGGCGCCGCCAATGGCAGCCCACTGCTCCGGGTTAGTGTTACTTCACTTCACTGTGTGTGTGTGTGTGTCACTTCCCTGGATGGGTTAAAAGCAGAGGTTAATTTCAGAGTGTGTGTGTCTACACCACCTCTGCCATAGAGAGGACTTTCACTTTTTTCACTTTCACTTTTCACTTTCACTTCAATCCCTGCAGGTTTCTACAGCTGTGCACTGACTCTGCAGCCAGTCACCGACCAGCAGATCAAGGTGCTGAGCATCTCCATGACCAACCTGCTGGTCAAGGCCGGCGTGGAGGGAAGCCACTTCTCCGGCGAGCAGGTCGGAGCCCTGCTGCCCGTCAACCCCGGTCTCTATGCCGACCAGAACGAGGTGATCCTCAGCAACCAGCACACCTCGGCCGACATCACGGTGTATGGAGCACCTGGTTCCCTAGGAAGCTTGGAGGTGACTATGACTGTTGTAGCTTGGTATTGATTACGTGTTGACTACGCAGGTAGTAGTGGGAGCAGTGACAAAAGAAAGACCTTCATTTTGTGCAAATTGATATGACTATAAGCATCTGCAGCATGTTGTCATGGTTTCTATACAGATCCGGAGGAAAAAAATGCTAATCTTAATGGGGGGAAAAAAGATCAATTCGTTTCAATTCATTGTGGAACGTTCAAATGTTGTCATAAAAAAAAAATGGTGGGCTTTATTCATATAATGTCATTGAACAGGACTGCTTGTTCCCCCCCCCCCCCCCCCCCCCCCCCCCCCCCCCAAAAAAAAAAACCACAGGTGACCTCCAGTTCCCCCGCACTAGTGGTCAGTGAAAAGGAGGTTTCGCTGGCCTACCCGAGCTTTGCCAAATACACCGTCACCGCGCTGAAACCGCAAGGAGCCACCTCGGCCAGCATCTCCATTAAGAGTCCCTCAAGCGACCAGGTCCTCACTGTCCCAGTCACCATCATACACGTGACTGAGCCCAGTGCACAGCTGAGAGGTAGGTCAATAACATCGTCAACGTCAATAACTCAATGGATTTTTAAATAATACCTTAACTTTGGGTCTTAATTCGGTTACTTGCCATGTCCGTTCTAATTAGCAGAGTGAAGATAGGGGTAGATAAAAGCAGTTGATTATAACGTTTTCAGTGTTTTGGTGTCGATTGAATAACAATTGATGTTATTCAAGTTGCAATCAACCGCAGTATGAATAAAGTGACGATTCGCTTCAACGCATTTTGAACTCTTAGTCGATGCGGCTCTTGGCTCTGAAGAACCCAGCATCCTGCAGCACTTCATCGAGTCCTACCAGGTCATCTTCTTCACCGTCTTCCTGCTGCTGGCCGTCACGGCCATCGTCATTATTGGTGAGTGCTCCTAGCACCCTAGCCCCCCCCCCCCCCCCAACACACACACACACACACACACTCACACACACTCTCACACACTCTCACACACACACACACACACACACACACACACACTCATACACCCCCCAATCCCAAACCTGCCTCCCAGGCACAGAGAGATTATTAAGCAACTAGAAAATGCATTTCCTGAAGGAAATACCAGTGCATGAAATGCAAAGGTTAAGAAAGGAAGAAGAAAAGAAAGAAGAGTGAAAGAAGGAAAGAAGAAAGGAAAGAAGAGTGTAAGAAGGAAAGAAGAGTGAAGAAAGGAAAGAAAAGTGGAAGAAGGAAAGAAGAGTGGATGAAGGAAAAAAGAAAGGCAAGAAGAGTGGAAGAAGGAAAGACAAAAGGAAAGAAGAGTGAAGAAAGGAGAGAAGAGTGGAAGAGGGAAAGAAGAAAGGAAAGAAGAGTGAAAGAAGGAAAGAAGAAAATAAAGAAGAGTGAAGAAAGGAAAGAAGAGTGGAAGAAGGAAAGAAGAAAAGAAAGAAGGGTGAAATAATGAAAGAAGAAAGGAAAGAAGAGTGAAGGAAGGAAAGAAGAGTGGAAGAAGGAAATAAGGAAAGAAAGAAGAGTGAAAGAAGGAAAGAAGAAAGGAAAGAAGAGTGTAAGAAGGAAAGAAGAGTGAAGAAAGGAAAGAAAAGTGGAAGAAGGAAAGAAGAGTGGATGAAGGAAAAAAGAAAGGCAAGAAGAGTGGAAGAAGGAAAGAAAAATGGAAGAAGAAAATAAGAAAGGAAAGAAGAGTGGAAGAAGGAAAGAAGAGTGAACAAGAGTGGCTCTGGATGAAGAGATAAAGAGAGAGTGAAAATATTGAAAAAAGGAGATAAAAATGGAGTGAAGAAGAGAGATTGAGTGTGAGAGAAAGTTGACAGAGAGAAAGATGGAGAGATGGAGAGAAAAAAAAATAGAGAATGGATGGTGTCTTAATGTTCCTAGTTACAGTTAAATTGAGAGGGACAGAGAGAGAAGAGGTTCTTTGGATTTGGCACAGGTGTCAGTGAAGCATACTAAGGCAGAAGGCAGTAACTTCTATGTTAAAGCTCAGTGGTATGATAACAATGGAATAATGACCCTATTAATTAATCAGTAGTAATACTATTTCATTTATCACAATTACCAATACAATGATTATCACACACACACACACACACACACACACACACCATTGAATTATCACATTAAGCACATAAAACAATGAACTTGAATTGTCACATGAAACACATAAAACATCTATGTCAGTCCATTGGGGTGTGTGTGTGTGTGTGTGTGTGTGTGTGTGTGTGTGTGTGTGTGTGAGAGAGAGAGAGAGAGAGAGAGAGAGAGAGAGAACGATAGAGAATGAGGCCCATTTTCCCCCTCCACATGCCCCCGCTCGCCAAGCGAAGTTACCTGATTTAGATGCACCTTTTTCGGACTAGCCACAGGCACTGGGTGGGGGAATAGCCCGATAGCTTAGCATATCTGCCATGCAATTCTAATGGTAATGCTACCTAGCTTGGTATGCTAACTGTCGGTAGCCTATACATCGTGAAATCAACCAAAATACTGATGTCACTGGCTTTAATTTGATAATGGCATGTTAGTAGTACATTTAATATCAGTACATTTGTTTAATTACTGCTGATATTTTACAAATACGTCAAAAACTCATTTTTGACCAAACTTGAAGTTACGGTCTTTTGCCTTAGAAACTTGAAGTTACGGTCTTTCGCAGAGTAAAGCACAGGTGCAAGCCAGTTTAAAGACCCTATTATGATGTCATAATGGCCCAATGTAAGTCAATGGGAGAAATTTATATTCGTTTTTCTTTAATATCTTAAAAAGTATAAAGTTTAGAAAAGTGAAAAATACATAGCATAAGTGTCGTTTACAAGACCTACGCGACAAAGTTTGAATGAAGTTTCTACGTTAAGTGGTTCGGGCTGAATTAATCGCAGAAAAAGGTAACAAGAATAAGAAGAAGAAGAAGCCTAGGAATAACAATACAGGGCATTTCATGCACTGTAATTACCAAATGTCGGCTAAATCGATAGAGATGTGCACTGTATAAACACTCCGCTAATGAGGCCCATTTATTGCGGTTTGGCCGTTGACAAACTGTGACAAAGTGCTTCTGGATGCCTGTTCCCCCCCCTCCTAGTGTGCCATGCCGTCTTCTCCCCGAGGGATCACACTCCACACCCAGCCTTCATCCAGAGCTCCCCTGCTTCAACAGGTAGGACCAGGCGTCCTGGTACACGCTACACTAGGGGTTACACTAGCACTAGCGGCTATGAGAGAGAGAGAGTTGTTCTCTTGTGTCTCTGTTGCTTTTAGTCTATTTGTCCTTTCTAAATTGGTTGTGTTGTGCTGAAATGAGAGAGAGGTTGTTATCTTGTGTCTCTGTTGCTTTTAGTCTATTTGTCCTTTCTAAATTGTTTGGGTAGTGTTGAAATGAGGATAAGTTGCAATCGATACTGGGCTTTGTCAGGAGCAGTTAATTGTTTCAATGATTTCTCTGTTGTGCTTGTTTTGAATTTTAAAAAGAGGAATAGCCTCTTTATAATTCTGGGTAGATGTGCAACTACAACAACAACTCACGCTTTCGCTTTTAGAGGTTTGATGCTCTGTTCTAGAACTCTCACACTTAAGTTTTTAGAGGTTTGATGCTCTGTTCTAGAACTCTCACACTTAAGTTTTTAGAGGTTTGATGCTCTGTTCTAGAACTCTCACACTTAAGTTTTTAGAGGTTTGAAGCTCCGTTCTAGAACTCTCCCTTAAGTATTTTAGAGGTTTGAAACTACGTTCTAGAATAGACTAGAGAATGAATAGAGTGTGCATTTATTCCATCAACCCCCATTTTGTTTGGACTTCCCTAATTGAGTCTGGACTCTTGTCATTTAGTTCCATCCACTCCAGCTTCGAGTCCCTTCAAGAATCACAGTCCTCCAACAACCAACAGCAGCCCTCGGTTACGACTCTACTCCCCCGATTACAACTCCCGCTAGCGCCGGTGACGCCGCAGTCGGACCCCGGACACATCAGAGAGTGGAGCGAGAAGTGCCTTACTCACTCAGATGACCGTTACAGGGCAGCTTGCTTTGTTCTGTTTGGATCGCACAGGTGTATGCGCAATCACAATCAGAAAGCTTAATATGTGTGTGTGTCTGTGTGTGTGTGTGTGTGTCTGTCAGAGAGAAAGTGAGTAAATGAGGGGGTGTCTAATGCATGTGCATGCATTGTGTTTTTGTGTTTGTGTTTTTTTTTGTGTGTGTTTGTGTGCTGATGTGTACATTTATGTATGAAACATGGCATCTAATGAAGTATTCCTGTGTTTTTAATTTGTGGAATTTGTTTTAATATTTTTGCTACAATCGCTTTTATTTATACAACTTGTTTGTTTGTTTTCTTGCTTTGCACTATTTGCGGCTTCGGATTTTTCTCTCATGGCCCTTTCACACAGACGAATGATGATGCCACATAGTTTGAAATTGTTGTGAAACTCAGGACAAACTGACAAACGGGGCACAGCTGTTTGCAGATCCAAACCCATATCGCTGTATCTGTGCCCAACCATGGTGTAGCATTGCCAAGATTATGACCACTGGATCCGTCCCATCAATCGCACAAGACAACTTCAAATGTCTCCGCAAGTGAAGATGAAGAGGCCAGTTGACATTTTTATTATTATTATTATTTTTTTTTTCATTTTTTTTTTAATCGTGGTTTCTAATTACTCTTAGTTGGTATTTAAAGCCTCCAGTGACTTCCAAGACATGGAGCAATGAATACTCCTCTCACTCACACCTCATTAGTAATGTGAAACACATGAAATGTGAGACTTCAGCTTTCAGCTTTCAGTTTCGTGCAGTCAGTCAGTCAGTCAGTCCAGCTGACGACACCTGTGAATATTACGGTACCTGTGAAACGAGGGCGTGTGCTTATGCATGTCCGGGCTCATGGGTTCAAATCGGGTTCTTTTGAGGCATTTCATGAGGCCTTGCGAGACTGCAGCATCATTGCAGAAAGCAGTGAATCATGACTTCTGTGGTGCATTTATGAAAATGTTAAAGCTCTGAGTTTTGTTTTGTATTATTATTATTTGTTGTTAATTTTACTAGTTGAGGTCAACTAGCGGGCACTGAGACTTGTATTGAGCAGTGGGCTGTTATGGACAGACAACACTGACACATTAAAGGAAAAATGTCATTCTTGAAAGGATATTTGTGAGATATATTAAAATTTGGAGTTCCACACTGGGAACATCTTGTTTGGTTTAATTACTTGAGGGTGGTTAATCTGTGTTTATATTTTCCACTTCTAGTCCTTGGTTTTCAGTTGAAGTCATGGTCTTCATCTGTCATAGAAAACTGTTGCCTTTCACCATGAAGTTTGTTGTTTAAAAAAACAAATGATGTGAAATTCTTTATTTCATGTACAGTACTTTCTTGCCTGGCTTTGTATGTTTTGTTAAATAAATGCTAATCTTAAGAATTCCTTGCTCAACTTTCATTTCCTATGCTATTTCATTCCTACCAAGAATCTATCTTACTTTGTACGACGTATAATACTGATTTATGTTTTATCTAGCATGAAACTAAAGAACACAAAGCCTTTTAGTCATGGAGTTCAAGGATTTCATGACTGATTTGTTTTACGATGACATATTGGAATTCTGAGAAATTTGATTTAATATCTGATATCAATCTGTCAAACGCACAGCAATAAAAGAGACCTTGTATCCGACGATTCAAATGTTCCTGTCACTGTACTGCATTGTGAAAACTGGATTATGAAATAAGGGATTGGGTTGCTCTGTAGTTTGGAGATCTCCCAGCACTGTACATATTTCCGAGGTTGGCATCCGACCAGAAGCTTCTGGAAAGATAAGTTGCTATCTCTGATGCTGGTTCAGATCAGGGACACCACACACACACACACACACACACACACACACTCTCACACACACACACAAAACAGATGGGTTTCAGATGGCAGGGAGACTCTTAAACAGATTTGGCACAGGTATGGTGCGTACCCACTGGTCTATAAAGCCCCCAAACACCAAACCTGGCATTTGACTAGGGGCCTCTGGATGGGTAACTGTTTGGCTTTCATTCAGAGCATGTTATGCACCTGACTTCAGCGATGTACCCTCCCCCCCCCCACCCCACACACACATGCTTAGCAGTGGTTCTGGTCCAGTTGTGCTCAGGGCAAGAACTCCAGTGCTGCGCATGTCTCTGAGCCCAGGCATTGGACCAGGAGTGTGTGGACGCTGGTTCAGATCAGGGACACCCCGTACACACACACACACACACACACACACACGCTGGTTCAGATCAGAGACCTGCATAACGCACCTGGCACCAGCCGTGCCCCATCCTCTCCACAGATGGCATGGGTGGAGACTCAGTAGCGAGTCAGGCCCAGATGCGGTGGCCTGCACCCGTTTTCCAGAGAGAGCACAGGCAGGTCTCTGGGATGCCAAGACCAGCCCTCATCATCACAGAGAGAGACTGCCATCTGGCCCGGAGCCAGAGGGATCTTAGCGCTGCAGCGCAGCACCGCACAGCACGCCCGCTCCACAGCTCGCTCCACAGCCCGCCCTCTTCACCCTGCAGCACGCTCCCCTCGGTAACCGGCCCTGTTAGCTGTCACACGGCGTAGTTTCCGCTCATGATCCTGCGACTCACTGTAGGGACGTGTTCCCGCTGTTTTTTGTGTGTGCTCTGATCAAAGAAAAGGTGACGGGTAATACAATGGCTGAATATATCAGTGATCTTGAAGGCTTTAAAGTAGAAAGTTAGGCAGCGCAAAAGTGCGGACAAAATGCAACAGCCCGTGACTAAATTACCTTAATCCACCCTTATTGCAGGGATCAAAGAGGCCGCCAGTGAAGGGGATCGGTTTCAGAATCTGGGATCAGTGCTGGGCTCTATGGACTACAGCGCGCTCTCTCTCTCTCTCACTCTCTCTCTCTCTCTCTCTCTCTCTCTCTGTCATCTTTCTCTGCCTTTGATTGGACTTAAAGGGGCAACATCACTAACTTTACAGTAAATTGTGCTCAAATGATGTTCTGTGTTCGGCGTGGGACCTGGGCGCGTATTTTGTCCCTCAACACATCAATGCGATGCAGGACAACATTTACAGATCATAGGATATTTGTTGTTTTCTGTGTGTGATGTCCACAAAGTACAAAAACACGCTATACATGAACACTTCAAAAAAAGGTCCTGAGTGTTTTGTGTGGTAGCTTGCAGTACAAGCTTCTGAAGTTTTTGAAAATCTCACTCTGGGACCATTAAAGTTGTGTTGGAAATGCGCCAGCACCAACAGAGGGACATCACTGCAGTGCATCTTTCCTCATGAAGCTGTTGTGAATTCATAAACAGATTAGATTAGGACTCAGGGAACTGGCATCTAGGTTTAAATCGTACGCTATATCGAAGGATGGTTGTACTGAGGCACGTTTGTATTTTATTGTTCACAGTTGTTTATTATGTATTTAATATCAAGTTTAAACGGGTGATGAAGAATTGATAACATTTTAATTAATCTCCTAATTAAAATACTTTGTCATTTATTATAGCAAGATGCTTTGCCCAGCAGCATATAGAAAAACGGCTGTGGGGAAGGTGAACAACATACTGTGAGGTGACAAGCCTTCAAAGGGTTAAATAGGTTTCCTCTCAGTTGCAACGGCTATCGGAGGTTAGTTACAGTGGTGCAGAACGCATGAACGGCACACTCTGTCGCGGGCGGACGTGCGCGCACCAACTTCATTCCCACTCATTCAATCACCTGAAATGTAAACAATGGCGGTGCACGCGGGACACGTACATGCGAAGAATACACGGTGATTAGCCGAAATGGAGAGACGACTGACGTTCCATGGCACGGGCAGCCTGTATGGGAACGAGATGGAGAGCCCAATCGACAACCCAAACAAGGCTTCTGAATATTTGATGGAGCTAAACAAAATAATCGAGACCCAACAGGAGTTGCTGGAGAAACAAAAGATTCGCATTGAGGAGCTTGAGCAGCAAGTTACGGAGCTGTGCAACGAAAATGCCTGCTTGAAAGACGAATACCAGCGGCATCTTCTCACTTGCAGACTGCAACAGGGCAATTGCCATCCAGCCCTTGGATCTATACGGGAAAACGCCACACAAGAGAAGTAAGAAAACTCTGTTTCTGCTATTCACGGTGCGCTGCTTGATTTGCTCCGCGTGCTGGAGTGACTAGGACTTTTTTTTTTGTAAGAAATGTTTGTCCATACGTGGACTGACGCCTAAAACGTGAACTTTTGTTTACATGGGATTGCTTACTTTCGCCGAACTGCTGTTAGTGAGTTGTTCGAGTCATTACACGGTTTGATCAGGCTTCGGCAGTCATCCACCGGGGCAATGAAGTGACGTTAACTATTTAGCATATGTAACGCAATTCTCTTTTGTGCTTTAGTGTCTTTATTTGTCTATGGTCACTAACCGCTCGATAAAGTCTGTTGTACGCACAATTTAAACATACTCATCAAAACCAACTGATCGTCGCCCCATAGTAGGCTATGAAGTGCTGCTGTTGGTTACATGTTGAGTTACACCAGTAGCAATGAGTCTCGTTTTACCAGCCTTACCAGTGATTTCAATGAGCTGTCGATGTCTGCAACTAGATGTATCATTTGCGCCGTTTTGTAGCACAAGTTAATTACTTCAGAAGGTGTTCGAATTTAATCCTTCCTCTAATAATGACAGAACCAGCTGGATTTTTAAAACATTGTGCCACCATGAATATGCGAGTGTGAACTAGGTTAAAGACCTGCAAATTGTTCTACTAGCACTTGCAACTTTTCTGTTTGTGCGCCCTGATGGAAACGCAACGTGTGGTCTCAATTGCGCAGAATGTCTGGCCAGTGTTCACAGCCGAGCTCGATTCTTGCCTTGCCCTGGAAGCGTAGCTAGACTTTTGAGTGGATTTAATGGGCAGGTCAGCGTAAATCCGGGATATTTATGGAATGCGGTGCAAGCCTGGTATAATGTCCGGTAGCAGTGAACATTTCACTCATGTGCACTGAATGTCCACTGGCGAAAACTATTACGCAATGACTTCCAGATGTTCCGAGGTAACGTTACCACTAAAAGCCGTGAACATCTAGAGGCTGGCCCCTCTTCCAAATGAAAAACAAAAACAGTTACGCATTTTAATTTGTTGGACGGTTCATGTGTTTTAGTCTTTGAAATGGGCTCCAATTTAAAAACGACATCATTTCGGAAATCATTTACAATTGATAGAATCAGTGTTCTTTTGAAAGCTTCAATTTGGATTGAAATAAAATGTTATAGGGTGGTAGGCAGTGGTCAAAACAGCCTGAATCATCCACACATTTCTTATTATAATTGTATGGTTTATTTCTCATAGAAGTACTTATTAATTTCCCTGTGTGATACAGTGTCACTGCAAGAACTGCAAAGCAATGGATGTTACAAGCAGAAGGGCCGTTATGTTCTTTCCTCCTTCACACCTCTGTTATTTGTTCACAATGACACTGATTTGCTTTGACAGCAGTCATTAACGTGAAATGAGCTTTACGGCCCATTATGAAATTTGAATTCTGGGGACAAAAAAGACGGCCACAGCTGTGTTAGCTGTGCTAGTCTTGACAGAGCCTGGGCAATGGCACCACTCCTTAAGGGGATGCGCAGGTGGTCCTGTAGCACTGTACACTCATATCCGATGACAACAAACACACTGACATAATAACAAAGCTCACTGATGAGGCGGGGGAGGAGGGGACACTATGACCATGGATGAACTCTCTCCGAGTTGCCTTTGCCTCACACTGTTTTCAGGCTCCCAAAACTTAAAGGTGCAGTCTGCAATTCTAACTCCCTACACTTTTCTGTCAAACTCAGTGAATTGCCCCTTTTAGTCCTCTAGCTGACTGTTCAGTGTTTGCGCTCAAAACCTCCAGTGTTCGGACACAGCCCTAGCCCTGTAAATGGTAAACAAACATAGTGGCTTACAATATAAACATAAACAATCCCAGCCAATCAATATGTGCATCAGGAGCATGGAAGGGAGGGGTTTGATTTGATTGGCAGTTTCCTTTTGCTTGTGTGTGTCTAAACATTGGACTGAGGTTCAAATCTGTCTTCACGCTCTGACCAGTGGTGTAGTCCAGGGTATACGCACACACACACACACACACACACACACACACACACACACACACACACACACACACACACACACACACACACACTCAGTGGTGTAGTCCAGGGTATACGCAGGTATTCGGAGTATACACACTTATTTTTCAGTCAGCATTGCGTATACCTACTTCTCAAAAGAGGGCGTTTATCCTGTACTGTATGGGCTGCATAAAAAAAAATTAAGAGTAAACCCACTTCTCCAGGGACCACTACACCACTGGCTCAGACCCTTGTCCTAATTAACATCCAATGGTATTATATTAATCGTTGCAGTTTTTTTTTCTGTAATCTATGGATATCAGCCTTGACCGCGGCAGCACACTCAGTTTCAAGGTCGCAGGGTTCTCTGAAGAGGCTGGGCGTCCCAGGCACCGTCCTCCTCGATCCCATTTGCAGATTGCGTGGTCAGCTCTCCTCTCCCGGTAAAAGATTGTCTGTTAGTCGATATCTGAATGACACCGAACAGAGGTCCTGGAGTGAGTGCTCCAGAAACACCCAAGAGCCAGGCCCTCATTCCACCCAAATAGCTTTCAACCCCATGGATTATTGGTGTTGCTTAAATCTTTATTCGAAATGATCTCAAACACATTCATATTTGTCCACCTCCTAATGTGATAAAGTGTCTATTCTAATCTTGAGGAAAAGGTAGGCAACCAATCACTGCTAGGTCTAAGAGAGATTTGTGATTCTTTCCACCAACTCTGTTAAAGCCTTAATAGCTTTCAACCCCATGGATTATTGGTGTTGCTTAAATCCAGGGACGTGCACAGGAGTGTGCTAAGGTTGCTTGGGCAACTTCCTGTTTGCCCTCCTCAAGTAAAAGTGCCCCTCCGAGGGAAAAAAAGGGTGCCGGGGGTGCCCTTTTTTCAGGCCAGAGCAACTGCCCCTCAAAATTCCTGTGCACGTCCCTGCTTAAATCCTTATTCCAATTCTCTCAAACACGTTCATATTTGTCCACCTCCTAATGTGATAAAGAAACTGTAATAAAGGAACACGTTGTTGTGGAATAATGCATTCAGTGGCCAGCGGCAAAGATATATATAGATATATATCTGGGTTCAAACCAGACCCTTTTCCAATATGGGCTGGAATGCTGTTGAGGTGCTTGCATCTCTTATCTCAGCCGATCCAATTGCAAACACTCATTTAGATTCAAGCCATGTCCTGTTGCGGGATGGGTCTGGTTCTGTAAACAATGTTTCGTAGTCTAGATTTAAACAGGCCCATTGAGGGAATAACCAGGGGCTAAATTTGGAGATGTTTTTTTTCTTCTTCTTCCAGTCAATGCCCTTAATCTCAGAAGGAAGGAAGGATGGGGGAAGTAGGAAAGTATTTTTAACAAGCAGAGAGTTTTATTAAGAGGATCTCTGTAACTCTATAGCTTTTTGTGAAAGCAGATTCCAGGCTTAGGCAGATTCACGGCTCTCTGAATTGAACAACTGGGTGACATTCTGCATTGTTTTTTTTTTTTTTTACCTGTCTCAACATGGCGTAGTATTCAGTCTGAGTTCTCCGTGTCATGCAAGGTCTCCAATCCAAAACGACATCTCCTCCCTCTATAGTATCTTTGCTGGAATGATCAAATATGAATGGTGCCCAGAGGAATACTAGCAAGAGCACTGACTGCATTGTCTTCTCTGCGCTGAGGGGGAGGCATAGGGGAACGAGAGATGCTCTCTGAATTTGGGAAAGGCAGAGGCTGCAGCACTGAAGGGTTGAGCGCTCATTGCAGAGGAGATGAGTGAGAGGAGAGGAGAGGAGGGGAGGGAGAGGAGGAGAGGAGAGGAGGGGAGGGGAGGGGGGAGAGGAGAAAGAGGACAGGAGTAAGAGGAGTGACAGGAGGAGAGGGGAGGAGAGGAGAGGAGAGGAGAGGAGAGGAGGGGAGGGGGGAGAGGAGAAAGAGGACAGGAGTAAGAGGAGTGACAGGAGGAGAGGGGAGGAGAGGAGAGGAGAGGAGAGGAGGGGAGGGGAGGGGAGGGGAGATGCAGTGGCCTCGTGAGGTCTGTCAGGGTCCTTTGAACTCTGGGAGACGAGGAGTAAACAGACGTGGGGAGGAAATAAACATGAAATATTGATGGTCTGAGAGGAGAGTTGGGCGAAGCTGGAAACCTTGGGATTGTTTGGCGTATTTGCGATGCAGTTTTATTCAGCACTGGTCGACTCAAGGAGAGAGTGCGATGGCTTCCATTCATCAAGACCTGCTCAGGTTAGCATGAAATGGGGGATTTAGGAACTAAAAAGGGAGGACCTGACATTGGGCCAGAGTTATGAAGCCGCCCATGTGGTCCTCTAAGTAGACAGAATCATTCATCCATTACCAAGTGTACATTATTCTGTGAGTGGACAGACTTATTCATCCATTACCATGTGTAAATTATTCTTGTGATAACGGCCCCAGGAGTTAAGAGGAGAGTCAACTTCACAGGGATCATCATAATCAATAGCCTCTGATCAGCGGGACTGTGTCATCATTCCCCTCTGCGTATAGCCTTTCTTAAGTCAATCTGAGAGAATGATTAGTTGTAATCCATCTTTGCATATAGCCTTTCTTAGGTAAATGGAAGAGAATGATTAGTTGTAATCCATCAGACGGCATACCTGTGGTTACATAACATTTAGGATGACTGGGGCAGCTAATGACATTTAAAAGCTTTGTGAGGTATAGAAATACACTGAGTGCATTATATCTGCAGCTGTATCTGGCATCCTATGATTCATGCCAAATGGAAACCCAAGCAAAACTTGCGATTTATTATCTTAATTCATAGAGGGGAACAATCGAACACTATTACTTTCTTTGTGAGTGCAAATACTGTGGGTAAATCACATCGTATATATCAGGAGACTTGCCTCTGATCAGTTAACACTTTAGACGCTAACATCATAGTTGAGAAGATCATTTTAAAGCTGATCTGGGAAGGTTGGTGCAACCAGCTCTCCTGACCTCTGTAGACCATCTGAAAAAACATTCACAGTTTGTCGAAGCCATAAGCTCTGGGTTCCTGTCATGTTTGGGGTTGGATGTAGAGACCCTTTGATCATTCCTCGGGAACCCCCACGAGAATACATAATGGCTGGTTTAATGAGCGCTTTTAACTTCATCTGATTGTATTTCTCGTAAGGGGGGAGGTGGGGGGGGGCTGCGGAAGGAAATGGCCACGTGCGTCTCGTCAGCCTCAGATTGGTCAGAGTGCTGACAATTAGCGGGGGATGTCTTACTGTTTGGGAGCTGTCGGAGAGAGCTGATTGGTTAGCAGGGGATTTTGTTCTGTTTGGGAGCCGTCGGAGAGAGCTGATTGGTTGGAAGGGGATATCTTACTGGTTGGGAGCTGTCGGACAGAGCTGATTGGTTAGCAGGGGATTTCGTTCTGTTTGGGAGCTGTTGGACAGAGCTGATTGGTTAGCAGGGGATTTTGTTCTGTTTGGGAGCTGTTGGAGGGAGCTGATTGGTTAGCACGGGATTTTGTTCTGTTTGGGAGCTGTTGGAGGGAGCTGATTGGTTAGCAGGGGATTTTGTTCTGTTTGGACAGAGCTGATTGGTTAGGAGGAGATTTTGTTCTGTTTGGGAGCTGTTGGACAGAGCTGATTGGTTAGCAGGGGATTTTGTTCTGTTTGGGCGCTGTTGGACAGAGCTGATTGGTTAGCAGGGGATTTTGTTCTGTTTGGGAGCTGTTGGAGGGAGCTGATTGGTTAGCAGGAGATTTTGTTCTGTTTGGGAGCTGTTGGAGGGAGCTGATTGGTTAGCAGGAGATTTTGTTCTGTTTGGGAGCTGTTGGAGGGAGCTGATTGGTGTCTTCAGAAGTATCATTCATAGCAGAGGAGCTTTGTGTTTGTGTATCGTCCTCTCTCTCCGTGCTGCGTACTTTACTAAGCCGTGTCCCACGTCATTTCAGATTGTCCTGGTGATGTCTTTGAATCTCTCATGTTGATAAACATCATGTCATGCATTCATTTTTGAGTGTGCCATGAGGTCAGGACCATAAACATAACCGTAGACTAATATGGGAACGTTATTGCATTTTGCACAGAAGATGTATGGTATGGTATGGTTGTGTACCACTTGGAAATTGCAGGATCTTATTTTCTGGACACTGATGTTAAGAACGTGTGTGAACACTCCTGGGCCGGTTTAG
Organism: Sprattus sprattus; assembly: GCF_963457725.1. Lineage (NCBI taxonomy): Eukaryota > Metazoa > Chordata > Actinopteri > Clupeiformes > Clupeidae > Sprattus > Sprattus sprattus. Next base: position 4,878,567 of record NC_137921.1, on the reverse strand, counting down.
TCCGTTGTGTTCAGCACATGTTGTGTTTGTCTTTCATCTATTTCTTCAGGAGGTTGTGGTTCACATGGTGGTGGGTTGCCATCTTATGGTTAAACTTTTTTTTTGCTTAGAGACCCAAAATCTTTCATTTGTGTAAGTGATATGGCACGTGTGAAAATGTTTCATTAAAGGCTTGCTCATCAGAATCAAGCAAAGAAACCAAAAATTCCTGCCTGTTGTGTTGTTTTTTTCTGGAGCAGACTTTGAATGGATAAATTGGGACACTTTGTCTGTTGTTCCGTCCTCTTATTCTGAATTGGGGAACGTTTAGAATAGAATCCAGAACGTTGGCTCGTATCCCCTGCCAACTGGAACGTCTCAATGGAAGGAGGATCTCTACAGATGCATCTTATGCTGTTAAACTATTTAGAGGATTCCCACTTCATCCGAAGATGCTCACTGCAAGATATAATGATACAGAGCCTCGCATGCAGAGGTTGGATCTCGCCCATGTTCCTAAGCTCTCTGTTATCATTATATTCTCATTGCTAATCGAGACACAGGGAGTGCTTTTGATCTCCAGAAAAACAAGTGGAATATGCACGATGACGAAATCTTGGCAAAAGACACCGGCTCGCCATATATCAACCTTGCAGCTTGAGCCTGAAGAAATGTTAGCATTAGCTGAGCTACTTGGCGGCAGCTAAACGTTGGCACTGGGGGAGAGGTTCTCAGTGATTCTTTAGGGATGCTTCATTAGGAGGTGGCACTAGAAGAGATATACATTTCCTGGTCGAGGCCTAGTCACTTCATCTTGTTAGTAAGGCGTCTACCCCTGCAATAAGCAGCTTGATGCATTTGTGTAATTTGGTTTAATGATGTAGATTAATGGGGCAACCATAGTGTTTAATCAGAAAGCACCCAACTGACGATTAATCTATTTTAATTGTGTAAGCGCCTTACTGGGTTAATGTGTAATTTGCCATGCAGTAGAAGTATTGTCACATTGAAATGAATCTTCTGGGATGGTTGGGAAATTAACTTATATGCCATGAAAAAGGTTATCTATTCTCGTTTTGTTTTCTTCAAACACAGATACATATGAAAGATGGAGGTGAAATCATCACCACATCGATTCTGTTGCTTAGAAACAGACAATTGTGTTCCGTGGTCCAGGAAATGTATCTTACCTCAGTGATGGATACTAAAGGTCTTGTGATTCTCTTCTTTCTGATCTTATATACATATAAAACAAAATAAAAATAATTGAATTGAATATACATATATGGAGAGTTGAAGTCATGAGGTATTACCAGTAGGTCACAATCGTGATTAGTAGAAGATGATGGGTGACCTTCAGCCATGCAAGGTCGAATGGTATTGCAGAGCCATGTATTATAGAGTGGCATGGCATCGGTTCTCCATGGGTCTTTTCTTTCCTTTCAGCTCTGTTCTGTACAGGACATTATTTCTAAAGGATGAATGTGGTGTGTGTGTTTTGGCATGAAAAGCCTCTTTTATTCTCTTCATTTTCACATTCAGCTGAGCAGTTGGGTGCATCTCTCCTGAACTTCACTGAAATGAGTGGGGAGGGAGAGGGAGAGGGAGAGGGAGAGGGAGAGGGAGAGGGATCTGGAACATTTCTAAATTGCTGTGACTCAGTTGCTGTTGTCCAGTTTCATACTTAATCTGTGTTTACCCGAGAAGCAATTTTCAGATGTCTGAAATCTGACTGGCTGTGGCAATCCCCTGTTGCAAAAGGACATTAGAAATAAAATAAAAAATGTATTTATGCCTTGCATGTCATTAAATATTAATGCCGTTTTTCAATTGATATAATAACTGAATAAATAACTGTATTTTTGGATCATGCCAAGTGACATAGCACATAACTGTATATTATTATCTGTGGAGGGCATCCACTGTCCTCAGCTGTAACACATCTGTATTTATTAGGTAAGTTACCTTCAGTGACACAAACAAACCAGTAGGAACATTTCCAGATCTTGTGTATGTTCCCGAAAATGTCATTGAACAACTGCCATTGCTGAATGATCGAGAGACTATGATTTTGACCGGCATGAATGGCAGTCAATGCAAATTCTTGATCTGTGCAGTATAATTCTGAAATGACTTCCAAAAAAACCTCACTCTTCAAAGAGTTGAACAGCGATAGGGCAATAGTGGTTCAGGAGGTATGTCGTTCAGCAATTGGAAGGTTGCTCCTCCTCACCAAGTGTAGAAGTGTCCTTGAGCAAGACACTGAACCCCCAACCGCTCCCGATGTGCAGGTTGGCCCCTTGGCTTAGACAGTAGCCTCTGCCATCAGTGTGTGAATGGGTAGATGTCTGCGGCATTAATCTGTAAAGCGCTTTGAGTGCTGCAGTCCATTTACCATTCACCATAGTTTAAACCAGAAGCAACCTTAACAGATGTGAATGTCTCTTCAGCAGTCTCTTCATCAACCCGCTTCCCTAAGACACCATCATCCCATTAATCATCAGCTCAGCTTTGTGGAGATGGCAGCCAATGAGATAAATAATATTCAAATGTGAATTAACCCCCCCCCACACACACACACACACACACATACACATACACCCCCCGGCTCATCGTCTAAACAGCCAGCTCGTGCACTTTCACAGCACTGATGTCCAGTTGTGCCTCGCGGTGCAGAAAAGCAGAGATGGATACGTGCTGAGTCAGCAGTATCTGCCCTGGCCGCGGCGAAGATGTTCCATCTGTAATCAAGCCTGTGTTTCAGGGATGCGGAGCTCGTGTGTGTGTGTGTTTCAGGGATGCGGGGACTCGTGTACACTTCAGTGGTGTGTGCGTGTGTGTGTGTGTGTGTGTGTGTGTGTGTGTGTGTGTGTGTGTGTGTGGCTCGTGTACACTTGAGTGGTCAGGGGTGATTTCCTTCTGCTCCGACTGAGGTCTGGAAAGGAGGAACAGGCAGGCGGCCATTGCTTCATCAAAAAAAAGCTCTTGAAAACGCTCCACTTCCTCTCTTCTCTGATTACCTCTGACCATTGGTGTGATTTTGACCTGAGACCATAGGCCATACTTTCTTTGGGGGTTACAGTGGTCCGCCCCCTACACTGCAAAAAAAATTCAGTTAGTTTACTAGTCCCAAGCATTAACGTGCTCAGAACCAGTAATACAATCTCAGTAAGTTATTATAGCTTATTAAGATAATTAAAGAAGAAGAGCTTGAAGCAAGTGAAATGCTCTAACAAAAAAAAATGCCTGGTAAGAAGAAATATCTTGTCAGACAAGAAACAAAGCATATATTGCCTTGATGTAAGATATTTCATCTTACTAAGAAATGTAAACATTTTGCAGTGCAAATAGTTGACCTGGATTTGTTTCCCCCACCACTGCAGGATTCCTATGTATGTCACTTTGGATAAAAGGCGAAATACTGGACCTATACTGGAGCGCTAGATTTTATATAAACATCTGTTCTGCCCTACAAAGCAAAAAGGCAGTAACTGCACAGAGCACTAAACTGAGAAAAATGACCTTAAAGTTATCTTGTTGTCCAGCCCAAGTAGTTGTAGGTAGATTATTGGACATGAGGCAGTATTGTTACTCCATATAACCTTATTCTTTTCAGATATTAGTAATTGTATAATTTTTTGTATTTTACCCCCTTACAGTAATGGCGTTTACTGCCTTTTTGCTTTGCTTTACTAGCAGTTTTTTTAGTTACTGTACAAACACCCAACAATTTTCTCCTAAACGACATACATTTGAGATGAGATGTTTTGTTACATGACAAAGAATGCTTTGAATGTTACAAAAAACACAATAACTCATTTCCGCCAAAAAATGCAGTTACTGCCTTTTTGCTTTGTAGGGCAGTGTTCTTATGTTGAAGCACACTCCTTAATTGTCCGAGCACAATTTTTTATATTCCCTTGGAAATGAAGGGTTTAAGTTTCATGGCAGGAGATGGGAAGTCAGGATTGGCTGAAGCGAGCCTGGGATGAGATTACAGGAAGCTGGAGAGGACTGAGATCTCCCGCCGTCTCCGGAGATTTGGGCGTCTGTCGGATTTTTCGGCGGAGCCGGTGAAGCCTCGTGTTGAAGCTCTGTCTCCGGTGGGAGCTGGCATTTCATACAAAATTAAAAAAAAACACTCGTCAAAATGATGTTCACAGCAGGCGTGCGATTGGTCCAAATGTGAGCCGGAGGAGGATGAGGAAGAGAGAGGGATGGATGGGTGTTCTATTAAAATTCACCAGAGTGCAAGCATGTCTCACTGCATGGAATAGAAAACCTTCAGATACTCCATCTCCTGAGCACCTCCTCATTCCATCTCCTGAGCACCACCTCATTCCATCTCCTGAGCACCACCTCATTCCATCTCCTGTGGGTTCACTAGCCTGGGAAACACACCCATGGCCTTGCTCCATCAGTCCAATGGCCACAGGTGATATGCATGGATGTGTATTTAGCTTTTGGATGAACTACAATAGATGGATCCACGAGTGAGTTTCGAGCTTGCCGTGGCCAGCACAGTTAATTTCTGTCAAATAGATTTCATGTTTTGCCATTTTCACACTACATTTAACTGTCTGTGTTTATTTACTGTGCTTTAAAAAAATACATGGTTGACAAGAGCGCCTGTTATGGCAATACGATAACGAGTCTGCACAGTGCTTAAAATATTCATGCAGCAGTTAACGGCGTCTTGTTAGCTTGCCCACTGGAACATGCCCTGCCTTGCCACCCTGGCACACGCTAGGCTCTAATAGGCCATGCTGAACCTTTAAGGCGGTGAGTAATTGGGTCAATAATAATTCCCTCTTTGTCTAGTTTACATCCTTATACTTACTGTAGGTATTTTGTGTTGTTTTCATTACCTTCATATATTCAGTTTCAGCATTTTACGTCTTTTGCAGCTGGTTATATGTATTGATTTTATGCTACAGTGAAGCTGTTTAGGGGTTGGCGCTAGGAGGCTAAAGGAGCTGTGCTAATAAATGTAGCCTTTCCTTTCAATGACTCGTCAACCTCAGGGTTTTCATTTGTTTATCTCACCAGGGATTCTTTCTCAGACCATTTATGTGCTGCTTCCCATTCATGTCTAACATTTTAAGTTCCTGGTCTTGGTCGTGTCTTTCTCCAGGATATGCAAGGTGTTCTAGAATGAAAGGCTATGTCTTCTCCAAGGTGTTCTAGAATGAAAGGCTATGTCTTCTCCAAGGTGTTCTAGAATGAAAGGCTATTTGAATACAAAACACGACCGTCAGGGGACTTTGGTCCACAACCTTTGTTTACATTTTCAGTTTCTAGAGGGTCGAGGCTTGTGGGTAATAGATAGCATTAAGGCTACATCGGTGGTACCTTGAAAAATGACCGTTATGTGACGTATTTTAAGGTATCTTATAACCCTGAAGAAAAAAATTAAGCGAATTGGAACTGTTATGTCCTTCCTTCTCACTTTTAAGAGAGAGAAGGTAGTAAGACAGCATTTTAAGACTATTGGACCACAGCCTATGTCTTCTCCAAAGTGTTCTAGAATGAAAGGCTATGTCCTCTCCAAGGTGTTCTAGAATGAAAGGCTATGTCTTCTCCAAGGTGTTCTAGAATGAAAGGCTATGTCTTCTCCAAGGTGTTCTAGAATGAAAGGCTATTGTAATACCACCACACCGCATAATGCCACTGTGATTGATTGTCCAGTCTTCTCTTCCCACCTCATAGTGTACAGTGTGCTTCGTGTGGCCCTGCTATCTACTTAAGAGATCCGTTTGGTCGTGGAAATTAGGCCATATTTCAAAAGACAATTCTGAGCTGCCGAACCCTCCGTTCAGATTGATGGTTGGTTGTAATTTCAATCAGGATAATGGGAAGGATCTGGGTTCGTGACCTTCTTGAGAGGCCAATAAAGAATGTAGAATATATTTACATCGTAATATAAGGATGAATATGTATCCGCAGTGTGCTATAGTGAGTTTGAATGCGCTCTCCCGCTCTTGAGAGTAATTGTGAAGTACCATTCAATTACTGTATGTATGCAGCCTAGTGTAGTTATTGTCAGAGGCCTAAGAGATGTGTTTATGTTGTGGTCTTTCATAAACAAGACCTTTTTCTGACCTCACCATTGAATTGCAGTTCTGCGGCCCGCAGGGTCTGATGTGATTGATCTTGGATAATGGTAGGATGGAGAGTGAAATGATCCCTGGTTAGTGGATTTCTGCTTGGTTTATTGTTTTGCTCGGTAAGTTGTTGTACCTCAGGAAGTTCATGTAACATGAAGCATGGTTTGTAGGTAAATGAGCATATTCCGCATTGATTTAAAGACTGATGAGCAGAAAAGGTTTTGTCGCTCCAGGTGCGTTTGAGCAGTATTCATGATCTCGTGCTGAATGCTCCGAGGAACATTGACCTCTGACCTTATTGGGATTTTTAAAAAGGAATATACATGTTGATTATTTCATTGATGATATGAGGAGCTGGTGACCTTTCTGTTGCTCCCACCCCGCACGCATTTGAACACTGGACAACGGTTGAATTTGAATTCATTCGTTTGGATTTAGATGAATCCATATAGAATCCATATCCATCATCCACGGTACCTGTTCACTCCATGTCGTGTCATACATATAAATACCGCCATGAATAACGGCGCATTATTATGGTTCGATGGTCAAATCACATCATGCATTAATTTCCACTGATCCATCTAAATGTCATGCGCTGTGCTTTATGTATTTTAACTAGGGAGCTGTCCAGGGTTCTGAATAGGGTTTGAGAAATGTGGCCGACGAGACACCGCAGGAAATGGAAGCCATGCCAGCTGTGGTCTGTGGTGGTTAGGCATGAATGGCGTGTCAAGGATGTGACGGTGTGCATTTAACGGGGGATTTAAACGCTCTGGGTTTGAAATGGATCCCTTCGTCACTTCGTCGTGATGGCTGTGACCTACAGCGTGTGTGTGTGTGTGTGTGCGTGTGTGTACATGTGTGTGTACTTTTGTGTGTGAGTGTGTGAATGTGCGTGCGTGTGCTTGTCTGTGTGTTTGCATGCGTGTGTGTGTTTGAGTGTGTGTGTGTGTGTATGCCTGAGTGTGCATGCACATGTGTGTGTGTGTGTGTGTGTGTGTGTGTGTGTGTGTGTGTGTGTGTGTGTGTGTGTGTGTGGCTGTGACCTACAATGTCTCCCTGTCCTGTGCCTGACGGGATTAGCATGGGCATGCACAGAAATCAATGATGGACTCGTTCGTAACAAGATGAAAAGGGCTGAACGGTTATCCATAGATTGCGCTGAGACATTTATTCCTTATTCCCTGTGTGCCTAAAACATTTCAGCAAATATCCACCATGCTTACTTATAGGCCTGTGTGACAAATGAATGTCAGAAGAGCGACAAACACAAAGAAATTAATTTCAGAGGAGCTCAAAAAACATGGGTTTGAGTCTTGTTAGACACAGCGTAACTGTGTTCGCTAACATCTTCCCTTAAATATTTAAATATTTTAACTGCATACATTAATATTTTCAGCACTGATATATCTAGTGAGGTTGAAATATGTGACGCGTTAAACAAACCGTAAAACAGACTATTGGTTTAAAATATGATAAATAATATATTTAATGGATAAATATGGTTGGAAATGGTACTGAGCCTCTGGGACGTTCAGATTTTGGGCCGTTTAACCACATCTTGCTTTTTTGGGTCTGTATTTTTCCCTTGACCTAGAAATGACGTTTCGCCTTAATAACTTCGATCTCCAGCCTGACCTGTGGTTACAAGTGCAAGAGATCACAGTCACTGAGACTCTGGCTGAGGCCAGGCATGTCTTGAAATCAGACCGTGAAGCAAAGAGACTTAGGAGAAACTGTTTTCACCAGAATGTTCTTTTTGATAATATAAGAAATGGTCAAAACCTTCAAAGATCTTTTATTCCATATCTTCCCCCACCGTAAGTGAGGAATATACAGCAGACCCAGGCCCTTGTCATCTCCCTCTTCTAATTAGTCCTCATGCCTGCTTGGGTGTTATTTATGCCCGGTGCAATCTTCTGAGACACCGGTTTTGGGGGAGGAAGAAAGGTACAGAAAAAAAAAAAACCTCTCTCGCCTGCAGTCTCACGTGTGTCTGATAGCAGGAATAGGATGCGGCCCTGTGTGTGTGTGAGTGAGTGAGTGTGTGTGTGTGTGTGTGTGTGTGTGTGTGTGTGTGTGTGAGAGCAGGTAGAGGATGCGGCCCAGATGAGTGTTTGTGTGTGTGTGTGTGTGTGTGAGAGCAGGTAGAGGATGGTGAGTAGCTGCCACCCTGGGACGGCCCAGATGTGTGTGTGTGTGTGTGTGTGTGAGTAGGTAGAGGATGGGGAGTAGTGGCCTCCCTGGGACAGCCCAGGTTGGTGTGTGTGTGAGTGTGTGAGTGTGTGTGTGTGTGTGTGAGAGCAGGTAGAGGATGGTGAGTAGCTGCCCAGATGTGTGTGTGAGTGAGTGTATGTGTGTCTGTGTTTGTCTGTGTGTCTGTGTGTCTGTGTGTGTGAGTGTGAGTGTGTGTGTGTGTGTGTGTGTGTGTGTGTGTGTGTCTGTGTGTGTGTGTGTGAGTGTGTGAGTGTGTGTGTGTGTGTCTGTGTGTCTGTGTGTGTGTGTGAGTGTGTGAGTGTGTGTGTGTGTGAGTGTGTGAGTGTGTGTGTGTGTGTGAGAGCAGGTAGAGGATGGGGAGTTGCTGCCTCCCTGGCACGGCCCAGATGGTGCGGCAGCACAGCAGCGTTAGCCAGCAGACATCTGAGAGAACCACTTCCTCCCAGGCCTGACAATTAGAGCTGCAACTGCCCAACTTTACCCAACTTCTGTGCTTCGCTACAATTACTGTGCTTTCCACTCGCGTGCACACACTGAGACAGACTGACTTTGATTAGGGAGCATATGCGTGCGCACACACACACACACACACACACACACACACACACACACACACACACACACACACACACACACACACACACACACACATATGCACAAACACTTGTATATAGACACACACACACACACACACACACACACACACACACATATGCACAAACACTTGTATATAGACACACACACACACACACACACACACACACACACACAAACACATATGCACAAACACTTGTATATAGACACACACACACACACACACACACACACATTTCTACTCACATACGCATTCTACTTTTCCGTCAACTCAAAGAAAAGGAAGTTACACGTTTAAGACGTGACAAAAAGTTGCGTGCTCTGTGCAACGCTGGTTAAGTTTACTGTGCCTGTGTGGCTTCACGGCTGATGACGCTGGCGTTCCCGTCGGGTGGGGCATGGCGTTCCCGTCGGGTGGGGCGCTGGCGTTCCCGTCGGGTGGGGCATGGCGTTCCCGTCGGGTGGGGGCGCTGGCGTTCCCGTCGGGTGGGGGCGCTGGCGTTCCCGTCGGGTGGGGCGCTGGCGTTCCCGTCGGGTGGGGCATGGCGTTCTCGTCGGGTGGGGCATGGCGTTCCCGTCGGGTGGGGCGCTGGCGTTCCCGTCGGGTTGGGCAGGCGGCTGTGGCCTCTCCTCTCCAAGCGGCACAGCAGGGGTTTGGAGCCTGAGTGAGCATCGCTGAGCATTGAACTGCACATCGCTTCCCAAATCAGAGACCTCACTCTGTTTGTTTGTTTGTTTGTCTGTTTGTCTGGTTGTGTTGTGGTACATTGTTTGGTTGTTATGTGCATGTTGTCTGTTTGGTTGTTATGTGGATGTTGTCTGTTTGGTTGTTTGTTTGTTTGTTTGTTATTTGGACATTGTTTGTTTGGTTGTTATGTGGATGTTGTCTGTTTGTTTGGTTGTTATGAGGATGTTGTCTGTTTGGTTGTTTGTTTGTTTGTTTGTTATTTGGACATTATTTGTTTGGTTGCTATGTGAATGTAATCTGTTTGTATGGTTTGTTTTTGTTTGGTGACCTCGGCCCATACGAGAGGTGTTGTGTGGCGTCACATGAACATTGCTGCGTGTTACGTGTACATGTTGTGTTCACACAAGGAAACACCTCTTGTATGGTAGGTAGTGGATAGTGCCCTGAAAGAAATATAGTTGGGCCTGGGATGACACGGCTGCTGTGTCTGCTGAGTCCAGACTGTTTCCCATCAAAGTGTTGCTCTCCTCATCACCTACACACACACACACACACTGACACACACACACACACACACACACACACACAAACACACATACACACACACACACACACACACACATACACACACACACACACACACACACACACTGACACCGGCAGACACACACCGACACACTGACACACACACTCTCACACACACACTTTCACTCACTCACACACTCCTTCGCTCCCTCTGTCTCTGCATCCAGGTATGAGGGCATAAATCTCCGCTGAAAACATAATCTTCTCAGCATGCCATATAGCGAGTGTCGAGCAGGAACTCTGGAATACATGAATACAGTAATGTCCCCCTCTCCTGTAGCTCCTGGGCAGATGGTGCATGGTACTGCTGTGCTTCAAAGCACACATAGCTCACATTCCATCGATGTATTTGTTTGTTTTATTACTTAGAGAAGATGCTTTGTGTTTTGGGGGGCTTGCGGCTCTTAAGTCACATGTGTGCCGACCGTGCCCGAGGGGTGAGTCGTTTGGGTAATGCTTAGCGACATTCTATGGAGGCTCATGACAACCCCTGAGCTATGGATGACTCCTCTGTTACCGTAGTTACGTAACACGTATCACAGGACGTCTGCTGAATGTTGTCTTTTATTTCAAAAGCGTGACAGCAAATCCCATCTTTATTCCCTTCTTCTAGCGTTTTCAAAATGTCTTATAGAATATTAATTTTTGTAATGATGTGACTGTATGCAGCGTGTGTTTGCGTCATTAGGCACGCTTTAATGTTCAATCTGTTCGGGAGCTTTTGTGTTCTGCCCACTGACGTAACAACCTCCGCGCTCAATAGAATCGTTCAATAGACGGCATATTTTTGGCCGGTGTCCTTTTTAGCGGCTCAAAAGCAGCAGCCCTCATTTCCGCGAGGAATGAATATTTCAGGCCCGTCGTCCGCTGCAGGCTGATTCATTAGTGGAATCGGCCCAGTCACGGTTATTAGGAGTTCTGACATCATTCGCTGCCCACCACCAAGCTACCGAACGACGGACCAGTTCTAATTACCCTATGCGACTGCAGCTAATCCCTTCTTTTTTCTTTTTTTTTTTAAGGACGACACTAATTACCCAGTGGTAATATTCAGCGTGGGTTATTTTGTTGTGATGTCCTCTAACTCCTAGACTCCTTCGACGCTTTAAATTTGACAGTTGGACTTCATTCCATCTGCATTCATAAAATGTAACTTGCACAGTCACTGATTTCTTGTTCCTCTTCTCTCTCTCTGTTTGTACAGGTTGCAATGTGAAAACACTAAAATGGTCAGGTATGTAGTGACACTTATCATTGGTTGCATGGCTGTGGTATTTATGTGTCCTTCATTTTGTCCCTGTAAGGCTTCCATAGTGTCCTTTATCATAATGTTTTACACTGCCTCTGAGCTGGCACACAAGGAACACTGTGTGCTATAATATCGAATGAATAATATTTATATATATGAATTATATTTATTAATATTATACCAGCTAACATTGCCAAGAGACAGAAATATGTGTTTTAATTTCACCTCAGTCGAAAGGACCATGGTGAACTTCTCCAGGGATTTTGAGTTTTATTTCGCTGTGTCACTTCTTATTCACTTCGGTATCCTGGCTTAACCTGCAATGAATACTGAACAGACACCCTGAGCGACATGCTTTCTCATGGCCACATTGTATTACCCAGGGACATGAATAGGAGGCCTGGTTGAGCCAGCAGGCGTGTTTTTGAAGAGAGCCGTCTGTCTGCAACATGTCCAGGTGTTCAACCACGACACGGGTCTCTGTACGAGGGGTCGAAAGCAAGGGTGCAAATACATACACACCCACACACACCCACACACACACAGACACACACGCACACACACCCACACACACTGTACGAGGGTCGAAAGCCTCTCCCATGTGGCCGCCCCCCCCCCCACCCACACACACACACACACACACACACACACACACACACACACACACACACACACACACACACACCCACACACACTGTACGAGGGTCGAAAGCCTCTCCTATGCGCCCCCATAGGGCTTGCCATATTGAAGTTAGTTGAGGGTTTGCCATATTGAAGTGAGTTGAGTGTTTGCCATATTGAAGTTAGTTGAGGGCTTGCCATATTGAAGTTAGTTGAGGGTTTGCCATATTGAAGTTGGTTAAGGGTTTGCCATAAATAATAGTCTCCCTCTGGACTGCTTTGCTCTGATGCTCGAAACGGAGCGAAAGAGAGCTGAGAGAGAAAAAACACGTCATGGTTAGGAAGCAGTCTCTCTCTCTCTCTCTCTCTCTCTCTCTCTCTCTCTCTCTCTCTCTCTCTCTCTCTCTCTCTCTCTCTCTCTCTTTACCAAACCCTTACGAGGCTTGAATGGGATCCTGTTTGTAATTAACACCACCCACCTCCCTCCACACTCTCTCTCTCTCTCTCTCTCTCTCTCTCTCTCTCTCTCTCTCTCTCTCCACCCCCCACCCCTACCCCTGCTACCTCTCTGTCTCTCTTTCTCTCTCCATCTCCTTTTTTCTCTCTCTGTCTGTCTCTCTCTCTTTCACTCTCCATCTCCTCTCTTTCTCACTCTCTCTCTCTCTCTCTCTCTCTCTCTCTCTCTCTCTCTCTCTCTCTCTCCACCCCCCCACCCCTACCCCTGCACCTAGCTTAGCCTGCGTGGCTTCATTCAGCCGCCAGCCAACCTGAAGTGTATGTGAGGAGATGATGGTGAGGCGTTCCAGCGTCGCTGACCTCATTTTGTTTTTCTCTCTCTGCTCTCGCTCTGGTCTGTTTGGCTTGCGTTCACACCATCCCATTGATGTTCCCTGAAATGTCACAAAATTCAGCTGCAGTTGGCTGGCAGACAGGAGCGCACACACACACACACACACACACACACACACACACACACACACACACACACACACACACACACACACACACACACACACACACACACACACACACACACACACACACACAGCACTGGTCCTCACCGCAGGGGATCCCCAGACAGCCTAGTAAGTTGCAATTTCCCAAAACGTTAACAAATTACACCGTCATATTTTATTTACCCGGACCGTCGATGGTAAGGATTATGGAAGCTCTCAAAGCCCGCTTAGTCGTTGGGAGGGGCCTTTCTGAGAGACCGGGGGGGCTTTTACTTTGCTTTTCCTGAGAGAGGGTATTTGATCCGGCGCTGAAATAGATGGAGGGGGTATTAATGGAAAAGGCACAAGGCGGTCCGGGGGAGATGGGGGGGATCAACTCTGCAGAGGCAGCAGTATTTTCAGCAGAGAGAGAGAGAGCCCATCCCATCGCCCACTACACTAATAGCACCCTTTGGAGATTCCAGCAGTAACGGCCAAGCCATTGATGCTGCGGCTGCTGCGGCTGCTGCTGCTGTTTTTTCTTATACCTATTTACACCTAAAACAAACAAACAAACAAACACAAATATGAACAGATGGCAAATTTAGGGAGGAATTTATTTAGTGGCTCATTATGCCTAAGTGCGCACACAACACACACACACACACACACACACACACACGCACACACACACACACACACACACACACACACACACATTGCGCTGGTGGGTAAAGCAGATGTGTGTGTGATGCTTACCATAACAGAGGCTTAAACGAAGTTGGAATAATCTCTGTTTTGTCTTCATGTAAATAAGCCACTGGATGAAAAGATCACTGCATTCATTTTATTTAGTAGATAACCTGGCAAAAAGGCTCACGGTTTACTTAGCCGGTAGACATTAAATAGAGAGGAAATATGATGTTGGGCTCGGATTAATAATTCAGTGCACCTAAACAGGCGTAAATGGAAGCAGATTCGGTTTTATTAGCTCGCTATTAGTCACGGACTGTGGATAAATGAAGAATTAAAGGAGGATTTTCACTGTATTAGCAGCCCTGTGCTAATCTGATGCCCTGTGCTAAAGCCTGCAAATGGAAATGATTGCATCTTAATCAATGTGCGTTTTCCTTTGACGCTACAGTAATTCTGTACCCATTTGTTTTGGACTGCTCGCTCTCAACTGAAACCAGTGGTTGTGCAAGTGTGGATAAATCCTAACCCACACCTCACATATTCAGCTGACCATGGCCGAGGTCAAACAAACAATGTTTCGAGTCAGTGGAGTGGAGAGGAGTGGAGCGGAGTGGAGTTGAGAGGTGTGTGTGTGTGCGTGTGCGTGTGTGTACATGTGTGTGTACTTTTTGTGTGTGAGTGTGTGAATGTGCGTGCGTGTGCTTGTCTGTGTGTGTGCGTGCGTGTGTGTGTTTGAGTGTGTGTGTGTGTGTGTATGCCTGAGTGTGCATGCACATGTGTGTGTGTGTGTGTGTGTGTGTGTGTGTGTGTGTGTGTCTGTTTGTGTGTAATACAAGGTGCTTGTGTTTGAGACGGCAAGCGGATCAAAGTAGCAGCAAAAGGAACAAATTGCAGGTTTTTCCGGGGCGGTCGTGGCCTGACACCTTCGAATGCAAAGCCTTGTTTAATGAGGGTCACGACCTGGCCAAGACCGCTTAGGGGGTGAGGGGCAGTGCACTGGGCCCCTGGCGCCGACTGCGTGAGGTGGGGGTGGGGGTGGGGGAGGTGTTGCTAAGGTCACAGTTGTTACAGAGATGGAGTGAACCACACTATTGTCGCGTAAATGCTATGTCGCCCGGATCAAAAGAGAGACATGTTTTAATAGAAACGTTCGGGGCGGGGGAACCTCGTTAGAACAGCACCTGGCCTGCCTGCAGTCCAGAGCTGAGAGGTTATGATGTGGCATTAATATTACCACTGGACAGATTCTCATTTTCTCCTCATCTAATCGTGCTTTTAATGACCAGAGGCGGCCGTCCATCCAATCCCTCAGAGGAGAACCGTCGTGCATGCCATCGATTTGGTCATTTGTGGTGTGATGTATTGGTTTAATCAAAATGGAGTGACGTCATGATGACTCATTGTTGATTATGTGTTTCCACAGCTCATATACAGTACCAGTCAAAAGTTTGGACACACCTTCTCATTTTCAAGATTTATTCATTTTAAATTTTTTTCTACATGGTAGATAACACTTTTTTTGGTTCAGTTCCTCGTTCCATATGTGTTATTTCGTAGTTTAAATGTCTTCAGTATTAATCTACTAAATAATAAAAGTAAAGAACAAACTTTTGACTGGTACTGTATGTTTTTAGGAAAATGGAAATACTCAACCATGACTGCTTATTTCGCTCATGATATGTTGTATATCATATAAAATCACATGGACACCATAAACACCACCATACAATGCATAAGGACACGTTAGCGAGCTTGACATGTTAAAAACTTGATTTTCACTGGAAGGGGGTCTTTAACCTACTTGTGATGGGGCGTTTACGAAGGTCCACGTCTGTGCTTTAGACATGTGATTCACATTAGCACACAGATCCTCTATGCATGGCAGTAATGTAATCTGTGTGCACTTACCTATGGAATCAGATCAATGCCATAAATATTTTGTAATCTGTAATTTAGATTTTGTATCTGTAATATAGATTTTGTATCTGTGACCATCTACACTTTCAAAACCTATCTACAGATACGGATTTCAAATACGAAATGTATCTACACTTTCAAAAACTATCTTCACTTTCAAAATCTATTTACAGATACGGATTTCAAATACGAAATGTATCTACACTTTCAAAAACTATCTACACTTTCAAAAACTATCTACACTTTCAAAATCTATCTGCAGATATGGATTTCAGTTACGGATTTCAGTTACGCATTACGGATACGGATTTCAAGTATGAGTTACGGATTTCTGTTACGAATTACAAAATCTTTTTGGCACTGTCTTTACTTCCTTTCTAAAGAGCCAATCAGCGCTTTTGGCAGATTTTCTAAAGCGCCAATCAACACATTGTATCCTCTACTGATCAGTGCTAGCTTGCTGGGAAAGTTAAGTGAAACGGTGTATGCATCAGTCATGGATCAGAGACCGAGAAATGGCACAAGTAATAATGAGCGCGCCAGCAGTTGCCAGCAAGCTAGCGCTGATTGGCTAGTCAGTACAGGATACAATGTGTTGATTGGCGCTTTAGAAAATCTGACAAAAGCGCTGATTGGCTCTTTTGAAAGGCTGTAAAAACAGTGCCAAAAAGATTTTGTAATTCGTAACAGAAATCCGTAATGCGTAACTGAAATCCGTATCTGCAGATAGATTTTGAAAGTGAAGATAGTTTTTGAAAGTGTAGATAGTTTTTGAAAGTGTAGATACATTTCATATTTGAAATCTGTATCTGTAAATACATTTTGAAAGTGAAGATAGTTTTTGAAAGTGTAGATACATTTCGTATTTGAAATCCGTATCTGTAGATAGGTTTTGAAAGTGCAGCCTAGATGGTTTCACAGATACTAAATCTATATTACAGATACAAAATCTATATTACAGATTACAAAATATTTATGGCATTGATCTGATTCCATACTTACCCTGCAGTGACATGTGTGCACTTGAACTTTGACCCCTGAGGAACACTGCTTGTTTGTGTCCCATAAGGCTCGTGCTTATGCATCTCTTACATTCCATACAGTAAGCTCAACACTGCAAAAATGCTTTTCTAACCTAGTGTTATTACTCTTATATTGAGATGAAATCTTAACAAGCCAAATTTGCTTAACGCACTGGCAGCCAAATTTGCTTGTTTTAAGCTAAATCTGCTTAAAACAAGCAAATTTGGCTGCCAGTGCGTTAAGCAAATTTGGCTTGTTAAGATTTCTTAAAATAAGTAATATTTGCTTGAAATAGGCAAAAATAACCTTACCAAGGCAGCACTAGGTAAGTACAATTTAGCTAGAAACAAGACCAACTAGATTTTTTCATCTCAATATAAGAGTAATAACACTAGGTTAGAAAAGCATTTTTGCAGTGAAAGAAACAGGAAAGAATGTGACCGCAGAATGAGTCTTCGGTGTACACAACGTCCTACACAGGGGGGTAGCCAATGAATCTGTATCACTGGAGATGCTATTTGACATGTAATCAGTCTATAAAACAAAGTCATGAAATGAGCACATGTTGGAAAACATGTTTCCTGGAGGCTCATGGGAAAGCTTGACTTCCTCGTCCGTGTGTGTGTGGCATGTGACACAGCCTTGCTGTGGTTCGAATGTCCTTTTAGTTTCTTCCTTTTCTCTTCTTGTGTGTATTGATTCATTTCTATAGCATTCAGTTTAGTGTTCCGTTTCAATGTTGCTTATAATCTTATTTAGTTCTCAAATACCGTATATTGCGGAGGTCCAAATAGGAGAGAACATCCAGAATGACATGAAAAGGAAGACATGTCTGGCATGGCATTCGTCTGTTTCTTTTTCCTGAAAATCCAGTGAAGGTCAGTCCAATGTCCTCTTTAGGACTGCATGTGTGGATGATTGGAATGGTGGGAGAATGGAAGGTAGAACATGGAGCCTTAATAAGCTAATCGTTCTCGTTCTAGAATCGACGGATGACTTCTAAAGCGTCAGCAAATGTGCAGAAACCACATGCCCGATGCATTTTGAAGTTTGACGTCTGGCTCAATATATTTAATTAAATTAATGAATTCAAGGCCTCATTGCTGAGAACAGATGATGCTTAGTTAAATATCCTGTCAGAATGAGTCTCTATGAGCCAGGTCCCTAGATCCGACCGACCAGTGTTATTTAAGTGGATTCTGTGCGGCTGAACCGGCTTCAACTTATCTTCCTGTTTATTTACTTTTGTTCTGCTGGGTCAACATGCCAAAGGGTGTGAGAAAAGTATTGTTTCCCTCCATGACCAGCTGATGGCGCTCTCTTAACCCACACCATTGCCCTGAGCGAGACCCTAAATCCAAGATGAGTTGAAGAGGAGACGCTGAGGAGGCAGGGCTGGAGCGATACGGAGAGCAAGGAGGAGGACATATATAATATATCTTCCCTCGATTGTCATGGGGAACGTGAGGTCATTGGTGATTTAAGATGGACAAGCTCGGGGCGCTGACGAGGAAACTGGGAATATCGGGAATGTCCATGTTATGTGTTTCACACTGTGTAAATATCGTGAATTCCATGTTATGTGTTTCCTACCATGGGAATATCGTGAATTCCATGTTAAGTGTTTCCCACTGTGGGAATATCGGGAATAAAGTGTCAGCTTTACACACTGTGTGAATATGGGGAAAGCAGGGTTGTGTGTTTCCCACTGAGAGAATATCGGGAATACCGTGTAATGTGTTTGACTGAAGCACTGAGAACAAACTCCGGACTCCAACTCCACTGCCCCTAGCTTCAAGGCTGTGCGGGCTGACAGATTGCAGGCTGAGCGGTAAGAAGAAAGGAGAGGCGCTTGCCGTGCTTGTAAACAACAGATGTAGTCGGCCTGTGGCTGAATTGATGATGTCTCATCCTGCAACGGGAACAGATGATGGCGGGATGTAAACAGCAACAAAGATGGCACATGCGAACTCCCTCTGCAGATAAAATGGACATGAACTCCCTCTGCAGATAATATGGACGTGAACTTCCTCAGCAGATAATATGGATGTGAACTCCATCTTCAGAAAATACAGACGTGAACTCCCCCAGTAGATAATATGGAATTGAACTCCATCTGCAGAAAATACAGATGTGAACTCCCTCTGCAGATAATATGGACGTGAACTCCCTCTGCAGATAATATGGACGTGAACTTCCTCAGCAGATAATATGGAATTGAACTCCATCTGCAGAAAATACAGACGTGAACTCCCTCAGCAGATAATATGGAATTGAACTCCATCTGCAGAAAATACAGAGGTGAACTTCCTTTGCAGATAATATGGATGTGAACTCCATCTTCAGATAATACAGACGTGAACTTCCTCTGCAGATAATATGGACGTGAACTCACAGCTAACAGTTCTATGTCTGGCCGACAGAAATGCCCACGTGTCAGAGCTGGACAGGAGGCTTTGCGGCATGCTGTTGGAACAACCACCTCCTCTTAAATGTGGAGAAGACGAAAGGAGATGGTTGTGGATTTTAGGAGGAGCAGAATTAAGCTGAACACCATTTCCATCCTGGGAGAGGAGATGGAGGTGGTGGAGGGCTACAGTTACCTGGGTTACCTGGGTGACAACAGACTGGACTGGAAATGGAACACTGAGGCTGTCTATAGGAAGGGACAGAGCAGAATTTGAGGTCCTTCAATGTGTGCAAGAAGATGCTGTATATCTTTAACCAGTCTAATGTTGCTGGCGTAGTTTTCTTTGCAGCCATCTGTTGGGGCAGCAGCATCAGAGCCAGTGACACTAAGAAACTCAACAAGCTGATGAAGGCTGGCTCTGCTGGGGACTGCTCTGTGGTGGGGACTGCTCTGTGCTGGGGACTACTCTGTGCTGGGGCCTGCTTTGTGCTGGGGACTGCTCTGTGGTGGGGACTGCTCTGTGCCGGGGATTGCTCTGTCCTGGGGACTGCTCTGTGGTGGGGACTGCTCTGTGCCGGGGATTGCTCTGTCCTGGGGACTGCTCTGTGGTGGGGACTGCTCTGTGCTGGGGACTGCTCTGTGCTGGGGACTGCTCTGTGGTGGGGACTGCTCTGTGCTGGGGACTGCTCTGTGCTGGGGACTGCTCTGTGCTGGGGACTGCTCTGTGGGTAGAGTTGGTTATTGAGAGAAGGATGTTTCACAGACCGTGTGGACACATGTGTGAACTAGATTCATTGTGTCCGACTTGAGTCCGACTGGACTCCGATGTAAACCCCTGGACACACGATTAGATTCCGCTGGTAATTGGACTGGGCGCGCATGTGTCTCTCGTATCTGATTCAAATTGGACAACAACAACTTTTGCACGTGCTTGAGATCGTGCCCACAGACATATACATGCATCATATATAATGTATATGATATGATAAACGCTGCTAGACGCTCAGTTCTTGTGCTCCCTCTCATTCACGTTGAAAAACTGAAAGCGAAACTGAAACTTTGAAACTGGAACGCAACTGTTTGGGACAGAACGCTAAATCAGTGAACAAATATTTTCATATTACTTTCCACCAGTTGTTAGTCATGTAATCCATTCATATCGATGTGAATCAATCAATACTAATACAACTTTAACTGTGGTGTGTTTTTGTTTCATTTCACAACGTATTTACTGTATAATCAACGGTAGCAGATGTAAACATTCCGCATTTGATTTGAACTGACGCGGCCAAGATCTAGATTGGTCACTGCCATGTGCTTTGAGATAGAGCAGTTAACCCCCCATGGAGACCCCATGGAGAGAATTGGATGGGATCGGAGTGCTGCCATCATGTGCCCGCACTGACAAAAGGCTCAACATAAAGGACAGTCGACCTAATAGAGTGCGTTCAGTTGGAGGCTCCTTCAAACTCTGTTGTCATAAGGAACGCTTCAGGAATGCTACAGGAACGCTTCAGGAATGCTACAGGAACGCTTCAGGAATGCTACAGGAACGCTTCAGGAATGCTACAGGAATGCTACAGGAATGCTACAGGAATGCTACAGGAACGCTTCAGGAATGCTACAGGAATGCTACAGGAATGCTACAGGAATGCTTTTAAAACGTGTTTGTTTTTGCTCTCATGGTCAGACCAACAAAAATCTGAGATGAAATGATGGATCAATGAAAAGCTTTTAAACCTGCATGTTTACTGCCTCTAACAGCAAACAAGATGTGTCAATCTCTCTCACTTCCTCTCTTCTCTTTTCTTCCCTCCTCTCTCTCTCCCTCGCTCTCGCTCTTTCTCTCTCTCTGTCTCTCTTTCTCTCTCCATCTCCTTACTCTCTCTCTGTCTGTCTCTCTCTCTCTTTCACTCTCCATCTCCTCTCTTTCTCACTCTCTATCTCTCTGTCTCTCTCCCCCTCCTCTCTCTCTCTCCATCTCCTCTCTCTCTCGCTCTCTCTCTCTTGCTCTCTCTTCCCCCATTTTACTCTATTGTGTCTCTGGAGAAAAGATGGCTTCGAAGCCATTGGCTTCACTTACCCAGTCATTAACACTGCCTTGGGAGCAGTGGCAGACGTGTGTTTGAGGACACGTTTACACCATCCTCCGGGGTCCGTCAGTCAGAGGACACGTTTACCGACCCCCGGGGTCCCACAGTCAGAAGACGCACTCGCCACTAATGTATAGCCATTGCCGTATTTGGCCTCTTGGCCTCTCTGTGTGTGTGTGTGTGTGTGTGTGTGTGTGTGTGTGTGTGTGTGTGTGGTAGAGGAGGGTGGTTTGGGGCAGGTGTGTGGTTGGGTTGGGGGGAGGAGGGTTGTTGGGTTCAGGTCATGTGTGTATGTGTGTGGGGGATGGGGATAGGTAGGGCATTGTGTGTTACACACTGCGGTTTTGTGGTAATTGAACGCGTCCCTCGTTACCTGTCAGCTCAGGGTAAGAGGGTTCACCCCCCCCCTCATCCATCTCTCTGCTGGCCTCAGGTGCTGAGCCACTACTAGCACTGCTGCTGCTCCTGACCCCGTTTCATTCAGCTCTCTCTCTCTCTCTCTCTCTCTCTCTCTCTCTCTCTCTCTCTCTCTCTCTCTCTCTGTATGTCTCTCTCTCTCTCTCTCTTGCTCTCTCTCTTGCTCTCTCTCTCTCTCTCTCTCTCTCTCTCTCTCTCTCTTACCCCATCTCTCTTTCCCTCTCTATTTCTCTCTCTCTCTGTCTCTCTCTCTCTCTCTCTCTCTTACCCCATCTCTCTTTCCCTCTCTATTTCTCTCTCTCTCTGTCTCTGTCTTTCTCTTTCTCTCTTTCCCTCTCTCTCTCTCTTTACCTATCTCTCTCTCTCTCACCCTATCTCTCTTTCCCCCTCTCTTACTATCTCTCTCTCTCTTTCTCTTTCTCTCTTTCCCTCTCTCTTTCTTTACTTATCTCTTTCTCTCTCTCTCTCTGTCACTTTTTCCCTCCCTCTCTCTCTCTCTCTCGCTCTTATATGTCTCTCTCTCTCTCTCTCGCTCACTCTTTCTCTCCCTCCGCACACCCCATTTGTTTTAACATAGCTGTGTCTCCCACGTCGTCCAATGCGTGCACCATTTTGTTCACCATGGCTGGCCAATGTACCATGACAGATAGCAGATTGTGGCTGTTGTTTTGGCTGTAGAAAGAGGACTGCAGGAAATTTGAAATGTTGATGATCGTTATGAATTTGTTTTTGTTTGCAACTAACATTTCCTTTGAAACATATACATGTGTGTATAAACACATACTGTGATAAACTATGAACTATGTTATATATGCATATAATAGATGTCTACTGTGTCTAATGTGGACTCATTTTGTCATCATTACATTGTATAATGAATATAGTTTTTAAAGAATCTGAATGCTGGAAAAAAGACATTAGAATTTATGCCTGTAATTCATGTCATCAATTGATTGACACGGCTGCCTTTGCCACATCCAGAGTGGTTATACAACTCTGAACTGTCTAACAAGAAGGCTTCTGAATGATACCAAGGTCGTTGAATATGAATGTGTGTGTTTTTTTTTTTCCCTCTGGTATGTTCCTTTTCTCCCTGAAGAAGACACGCGTCTCTTCCCCTGGAAGCCATTGAAAGCTCGGGCAGTCTTATATCACCTGTGTGCAGAAGAAGCTACCCTTGTCGGCAGTGGAAGTCTGCTTCTTCTTCTGGGTACGGTGAAATACGTTTCTCTTCCTCTTCCTCTTCAAGCATGATTGTCAGTGAAGTAGCGTATTGTTTTCCTGAACGTGGTTATCGGGGGGGCCTGCTGTTCCCAGGAGAGAGTGAGACACTCGGAAGGTTTATTTAATTTTTTTGTATTTTTTTTTATATTATTATGTTAACACGTGGTGCTGATGTTGATTTTGTAATTTATGCAAATATTAACAACGAAAAAAAGCAAGAAAAAAAACCTGGTAGCTTTGCTGTGTTCAGTATTCTGGGTTTCGTCCCAAACATCCTGAATTCCCACGTCGTCCATTTTGGTCTCTCTCTGTAAACTCATTCAGAGGCTTACAGTTCCACTCTCCGCTCCTATTCAATTATCGGCTCTCCTCAAATAAGATTTGGCACCAATATTACATCGGTGAACAGCGCTTATCTTCTAAGCAGCGATGGCGTCTGCCGAGCAAGGGGACGGATAAAAACAGGCAGAACACAACAGGCAACTGGGCCACAGGTTTCAAAAGGTTCGTTTTCACTGTTTTGTTTTGATGCCTCAAGTTGGCACCGCAGCCTTCCCACACGCTTTGCCTGCTCCTAATTTGGAGTTCAAAGCGAAACTGAGTCGAGCCGCTTAATTTTTAAGCAGCGCAAAGGCTATTTTAAGCCCTGCAAAATCCAGCAAGTGAAACTTGAATTGTTTGTAGAGCAGCTTCTCTGTCATCTTTATAAAGATCTTGCACTATATTTTGTTAAAAAAAGAGCTTCTAGGTTTTGAATTCTATGTTGCTTTGTATCTGTAGGTATTGAGGAAGATGCGTGTTAAAGAACGAACCGGTTTATTTGCAGTAGTGACAAAATGACATTATTGTTATTTGACTTGGTCATGCCTTTTCTAATAGTATAATAGTATGCTGTCATGCTCGCCTCATTTGTTATTCACACAGACAAGCTAATTAAGCCATTACTCTGTCCCAGACTACTGACGTTGGACAAAGGAGAGGTTAAATCATTAGTTTTATGTGAAGTACATCATTATGTACACATTACTGATCATAATTCTTATGAATTTTAGAAAATTGTATATTGTATATATAACTTCTATACTCCATATCAAAATAAGCGACGTTTGGAACTTTTACATGAATGTAAGGACATACCATATGGAACAACAGAGATCCTGGAACCAAAATCTGGGTATTCTAAACATGTGGAACGTTCCGGCACTGCTTGTTCTGTCTGAACCTTGTTCAGCCACAGAGCCTTTTTGTGACTCTTCTTCAGCCTTGTAGGGTTTGCAGTGCTGCAGGTGTCCATGTTATTGCCTGATTCATCCACGTCTTATGATCACAAGTACCCAGGTGTCCAGTTTAAATAGGACACCACACAGACATGTCTTGACCAGCTTGGCTGACATGAAATGCTTGTCCTTTCGCTGTGGTTCATGCATCCCTTTAAAACTATGATGTATGCACCCATAAAAGGTAAGAGTAATAGGGCTCTGTGTGTGTGTGTGTGTGTGTGTGTGTGTGTGTGTGTGTGTGTGTCTGTGTCTGTGTCCTGTGTCTGTGTCTGTGTGTGTGTCTGTGTCTGTGTCTGTGTCTGTGTCTGTGTCTGTGTCTGTGTCTGTGTCTGTGTCTGTGTCTGTGTCTGTGTCTGTGTCTGTGTCTGTGTCTGTGTCTGTGTCTGTGTCTGTGTGTGGTGTGTGTCTGTGTGTGTGTGTGTGTGTGTGTGTGCAGCTCTAGGACTGCTCTGAGATTGCTCTGTCTGGCTCTGGTTAGTTGAGTGAGTGACAGCTCCTAATGGCGAGAGGTCACTAGAGGTCAAGATCAGACACCAGATATGAAGGTCAGAAATGTAAACGGTATTGATTTTGTTCTCCCCCGGTCGTCGTCTTTCAGTTGTGCGGGAGAAGATGTATTTCCTTACATTCAATACGCTCAATGTCCTTCGCATTCTTTTAAAACTACTGTCGATTGGTGTTATTTTGTGTTCAGTTTTTTTTTTTTTTTTTTTTTAGATTGTACCAAGTTGAGAAATGTCTATTATAATATTGTTATAGTTTAACAGAGACTGCAGAAATAGCTTCTGAGTTGTCTGGGGTCTTGCCTGGCATTTTTATGATCGCGTCATATTAACATTTCTTGTGGTGATTAACATAAT
>NC_137921.1:4838669-4843669 GCF_963457725.1 Sprattus sprattus | reverse complement strand
GAATGGATGGATGTGTTAATATCTAAACTATTGTGTCTGGCAAAGGCCATGCCCAGCTGTTACAGATTGATCAGATACCATCTCTGTATACTGCATCAACAGGTGCAGCAGATGGGGTTGCAGCACTACAAATAGAAACGCTTGAAAAATACATTAAACGAAATAATAAATGGCTAATAGTCTAACTTATGTTGATATTATTCAAACATAGTCAGTGTATTATCATCATGAACTTTTCTTTCCTCCCATGGCCAGTAATGGCTGGTCATTTACAGCAAGATTTTCTGTGTCAAACGTTCTAGCATTGTTTCTCCATCAGGCAAATCTACTGCTTCTCCTGTGCTGCCCCCTAGTGGTTTTATTGGAGCAGAGCAATTTTGTATCTAAATTCAGGCTCTGCAGTCCTCAGACAAATATCAGCCTGCATTCATTGTGTGTTTGATATCAGCCTGTGTTCATTGTGTGTTTTCAAAAGCATCTTATATAGCAAGTTATATCAGGCATGCAGGCTACACGGCATCTCTTCGATTAACTGTAACAATAAAATGTAAGTTTAAAATAGATGACCAAATTATCCAATAATGAAATACAGGTCAGAAGGGGGAAAGGCTAGCAGCTACAGACTGTGATGGTCTGTGGTGTTTGAAGAGTCACAGAGAGATGGGTTGGCTAATTATAATGGCGTGTGTCTTTAATTACGGCCCCAATCCCTCCCCAGGCAGCCCTTCCCACAGTGTGATATCAGCACCATCTTAATGGAATCTGGCCTGGCCCTATACCAGCCTCTTTGAAACGACAGGATTCACTTATACCTCGGTTCCACCCAATCTGGCACCAGTTCTGCGCGTTTCCACCAGAATTTTGCTGGTGCTGAAAATCCGGCACCGGCACGGCTCCCTGGAGTTGCTGGGCCCAAATCGGGCACCACCAACGTCAAAGAGGTTATGGGCGGGGCTATCCCACCAGCAACTGAAATTTACGCCGCCATTTTTTGGGGAAACGAGGTATAAGAGTCCCTCTCTGTTCAGCTCCCTGCAGGTGGGTGTGCTTTTGGTGGGATTCAGGAGGGCGTCTAGCAGTCAATTCATTTTCAGCACAGCTCTACTTATTGGAGTGTGTTGTGTGTCAAAATGTCCATTCACATGTGTAGGTATCTATACAGTGAATAGTGTTAAAACGTTCTGTTAAATGTTTTTCTTATTCTCTTCTCTTTGTTGTGTGTGCTAGTGTGATATAAGCCAGCGTTAAGAGACAAACAAACACATAGTGAGTGAGTCAGTGAGTGAGTGAGTCAGTGAGTGACTGTCCCTCTTTATTTTGGCTCCTCTGTCCAGTGGTTGGACACTGTGGGCAAGACTTCAGGTCAGGTGTAACACAATCGCATCATCTGTGAGAAACCCTGCAGTTTCCACAGCAGGCCACGGAGATGACACAAACATTCTGCAGTATCCACGGAGATGACACAAACATCCCGCCCTCTCGGATCACATGGCCCAGCTGGTTCCTTTCGACCATTTCAAACGGAAGGAGCTTTTGACTGCACTGCCTCATGAAACATTCATTCCTGGGTAATGAGACGCGTGCCCTGAAACAGAGAAGAGAGAGAAAGAGAAACAGAGAGACAGAGAGGGAGAGGGAGAGGGAGAGAGAGAAACAGAGAGACAGAGAGAAAAAAACAGAAAAAGAGAGAGAGAAACAGAGAAAAAGAGAGAGAGAAACAGAGAGACAGAGAGAGAGAGGAAGAGAGAAACAGAGAAACAGAGAGACTGGAAGAGAGAAACAGAGCGACAGAGAGAGAGTGAAACAAAGAGACGGAGAGCGAGAGAGAGGGAGAGAGAAACAGAAAGACAGGGAAAGAGAAACAGCGGCAGACAGAGAGAGAGTGAAACAAAGAGACGGAGAGCGAGAGGGAGAGAGAAACAGAAAGACAGGGAGAGAGAAACAGAGCGACATACAGAGAGAGAAAGAAAAACAGAGAGCCAGAGAGAGAGAAAGCAGCAGCAGGAGCAGGAGCAGGAGGAGGAGGAGGAGGGGGAGGAGGGGGAGGAGGAGGAGGTGTGCTGCAGTCTGATAATTCCCCCTCCTCTGGTCTTCTCTCTTCAGAAGTGTTGGGCATAGTGCAGGTGTTCATGCAGACACATTAGAGAGAGCATGAGACAAGAATAACAGACTACAGAGAGAGAGAATGTTGGAATGATACATAGAATGTAACTATATTAGAATGTAACTATATTAGAATGTTAGAGAGAATGTGGGAGAACGTTAGAACATTAGAAAGGATATGAACATCGCCATATAAACACAGACGCCGTAGGTGACAGTAAATCAGGCTAACGTTACCTAGTTTAAGGCTAAAGCGGTTGCAAGTTAACCATACTGTAACGTGCAGGCCCAGGGTGTGCGTTCCTATGTTGTGGTTTTCTGGGTATAGTCAGGTGTCCTCTGTCTGAATAAATGACGTGAGTGCCAAAGAGAAGAGCCTTGACTATACTCAACACTTTATTGGTGTCAGAAGTGTGATGGCACCCCCTAGTGGAGTGGAGGGATGGAGCCAAAGATGACTACGCTGAGCGAATGTCAAGGACCGGACCATTTTGCTGCAGCGGGGAGAGGCTGTAAAGAGCTAGTTCAGGTCGTGCCTCGGCCCAGGGAGCAGCGCACAAGAGCAGCCAGCTCCGGACGATGAGGGAGCGGCTGGACTCCACTGCTGCGGAGCCCAGCCCAGAGACGAGGGAGCAAGCCTGGTTCGGCGGGGGAAGGAGCGAACCGCCTGGCCCAGTGGGACAACACTGCTGCCGCAACGCCCCAAAGCCCATGGCACCAACGCCCCAGAGCCCATGGCACCAACGCCCCAGAGCCCATGGCACCAACGCCCCAGAGCCCATGGCACCAAGAGCCCCAGAGCCCATGGCACCAAGAGCCCAAGAGCCCATGGCACCAAGCCTGCAACGCCCCCAGAGCCCATGGCACCAAGCCGGCATCCTCCACGACCACCACCACTCTGGAGGGGTCTTCCCACTGTCGAATCTCAAACTGTCGAGGTCTCAAAATAAGCGAGCTGAGGGACGTGGCTGCCACGGCATTGCGGCTTACCCCAAGTTTCACTTTAACATGAGAAACAGCAGGAGCAAGCAGCGTACGTTGGTTCATATTTAAAACCATCCGAACTGTCAAAGTTGAGACCTGATCCGTTATGTGTCAAAGGTGGAAATACAATTGTATTTTTAGTTTTTTTTTTAAAAAATATTTATTTTCCATGACAGTAGGGATAACTAAAACATAGATTGTAAACCCTTAAATATAAAAAGCACATTTATGCCATCGCTTGAGAAATGTCTACAGACGATTGAGAAATAGAGAAGATTGCTTTTTACCCTGGAAAGAACACAGCTCCCCATTGACCTGCATTGGCCTTTTTTAACGGTCAGTTTTGCCCCGATGGGCAGGCCATGTATTGCGCCCAATAGACTTTAGCGGGCAATGCGAGAATGCAAGTCTGAGTTTATATGGCTGTGGGGTTTGGGAGAATGGTAGAACAAAAGTGAGAGATTGAACCATTATGAAAAGTTAGACAGTACATTAGGACTCCAGAGTGAGATAGAGACAGTGTACGATGTCTGAAAGAACATTAAACATCATCATCCCCATCTTCCTCTTCCTTATTGCAGAAGCTACCAGCATTAAGATCAGAACACATAATGCTACTGCAGAGACCTCACTGCTCTTTTGTCATTCCTTTCTCTCTCCCTCTCTTCTCTCACTCTTTCTCTCTCTCTGTTCTTCTCTCTCTCTTTCTCTCTCGCTGTTCTTCTCTCTCACTTTCTCTCTCGCTGTTCTTCTCTCTCTCTTTCTCTCTCGCTGTTCTTCTCTCTCACTTTCTCTCTCGCTGTTCTTCTCTCTCACTTTCTCTCTCTCCGTCTCTCTCTTTCTCTCTCTCTCTTCTTCTTTCTCGCTTCTTCTCTTTCTCTCTCTGCTTTCCCCTGTCAATCCATGGAAAGATGTGAGGAAACACCACAATAGTGAGGTGACATAGGCGTGATTAGGGATGGGGGAAAAAATCGATTCAGTTACAAATCGCGATTCTTGTCTGTGACGATTTTTTAATCACCACGCTGCCTCAAAAATCGATAAAAAAAAAAAAATGTGTTCGTCTAGCCTGCTTTAATTATT
Organism: Sprattus sprattus; assembly: GCF_963457725.1. Classification (NCBI taxonomy): domain Eukaryota; kingdom Metazoa; phylum Chordata; class Actinopteri; order Clupeiformes; family Clupeidae; genus Sprattus; species Sprattus sprattus. The sequence continues at coordinate 4,839,499 of NC_137921.1, read as the reverse complement.
GTATATAAGGCGGGAAAAAATGTTGCCTCTTATAATCCTACATATTGCGCAATGCATTCTATTCGTGAGCTCCTTACAGCTAGAAGCTCAGCTTCACACATCGTAACTGTTCTGTAATACCCACAGAATCGCGATACATATCGAATCGCCACCTGAGTATCGTGATAGTATCGTATCGGGAGGTCCCTGCCGATTCCCGTCCATAAGCGTGATGATCGCTCAAACAGCCCTGAAGGCTCAGAGGAGACGGCAGAGAGGAGAGGAGGAGAGGAAGAGAGGAGAGGAAGAGAGGAGAGGAGAGGAGGAGAGGAGGAGAGGAGAGAGGAGGAGGAGGAAGAGAGGAGAGGAAGAGAGGAAGAGAGGAGAGGAGAGGAGGAGAGGAGAGAGGAGGAGGAGGAAGAGAGGAGAGGAAGAGAGGAAGAGAGGAGAGGGGAGAGGAGGAGGAGGAGGAAGAGAGGAGAGGAGGAGAGGAAGAGGGGAGAGGAGGAGAGGAAGAGAGGAGAGGAGAGGAGGAGAGGAGGAGAGGAGAGGAAGAGAGGAAGAGAGGAGAGGGGAGAGGAGGAGGAGGAGGAAGAGAGGAGAGGAGGAGAGGAAGAGAGGAGAGGGGAGAGGAAGAGAGGAGAGGAGGAGAGGAAGAGAGGAGAGGAGGAGAGGAAGAGAGGAGAGGGGAGAGGAGGAGGAGGAAGAGAGGAGAGGAGGAGAGGAAGAGAGGAGAGGAGGAGACGGCAGAGAGGAGAGGAGGAGAGGAAGAGAGGAGAGGGGAGAGGAGGAGAGGAAGAGAGGAGAGGGGAGAGGAGGAGGAGGAAGAGAGGAGAGGAAGAGAGGAGAGG
>NC_137921.1:4828669-4833669 GCF_963457725.1 Sprattus sprattus | reverse complement strand
CACACACACACACACACACACACACACTCACACGAGGATAGCAGAACAGAGGAAGCATCTCACCATGGCTTACAGACTGTGTCGCATGTGAGTACCCCATTTTACCCCCCTCTTACTGGGTACAACAGGAGGCTGATCAGATGGAGGTTGTGAAGAGAGGATGTGTGTGTGTGTGTGTGTGTGTGTGTGTGTGTGTGTGTTTCAGCTTTGGTCCTGCAGGGAAAGCGCCGGATGACATTTGATTCTGTTGGCGCCTCTAATTGACCTGCTGAGTCATATGAAGACACGCAGACAATGTGACTTTATGTGTGTGTGTGTGTGTGTGTGTGTGTGTGTGTGTGTGTGTGTGTGTGTGTGTGTGTGTGTGTGTGTGTCTATTTGTATGTATACCCAAGGATGGAGGCAGTCATGTGCTTTTGTATGGAGGCACAATCCATACTGAGGATCATGTCTGATGTCATGCCGTGTGTGGTGAATAATAACGGAAGAATAACAGATGGCTTGTGCTCTTGCTTTCACTGTGATGCTTTCTCCTCCGGAGCACCGTGTGCTCTTGTTTGTATTGTGATGCTTTCTCCTCCCGTGGACCTTGGGCTTGTTTGTATTGTGATGCTTTGTTCCCGTGGACCTTGTGTTTCCTTGTTGCTGCCCTTGTCCCCTGATGGGGTGGAATCAGTGATGAATGTCTCCTGGTTCAGTCCCGTGGAGTGAGAGTGAGAGCGAGGGATGAATCACGCTTTAGGAAGAGGTTGTGACTGCTCTGTTGCACTCTACACTACACAGTACAGCACAGCACAGCGCAGCACACAGCACAGCACACAGCGCAGCACACAGCACAGCACACAGCACACAACACACAGCACAGCACAGCACAGCACAGCACAGCACAGCACAGCACAGCACAGCACACAGCACACAGCACAGCACAGCACAGCACACAGCACAGCACAGCACAGCACAGCACAGCACACAGCACACAGCACAGCACAGCACAGCACAGCACAGCACTGCACAGCACTGCACAGCACAGCACAGCACAGCACAGCACAGCACAGCACACAGCACAGCACAGCACAGCACAGCACAGCACAGCACAGCACAGCACACAGCACACAGCACACAGCACACAGCACACAGCACACAGCACACAGCACAGCACAGCACAGCACAGCACAGCACAGCACAGCACAGCACAGCACAGCACAGCACAGCACAGCACAGCACAGCACAGCACAGCACAGCACAGCACAGCACAGCACAGCACACAGCACACAGCACACAGCACAGCACAGCACAGCTTGTCAGTTGAAGTTGTTTGTGCTGGCATATCAGTTTTAAGAAGGGTCTGACGTGTGTGTGTGTGTGTGTGTGTGTGTGTGCCTAATCTCACATGAAGGCTTGCAGTGCTTGTTTTTGTGACGAAGCCTCTCCAGTTTGTCCTCCGTGGCTCTGAGGCCTGGCTCTGCTATTGCCTGGACATCCAGTGAGGGTCCTTAGCCTTCTGGCTGTCTGACCACAGCAGTGTGTGCTTGAATCTCTGCCTCCTCCCCTCCTTATGCCTGTGTTGGTATGTGTACCAATGCCTCGACACTATAGCCTGTGTTGGTATGTGTAACAATGTCTCGACACTAACGCCTGTGTTGGTATGTGTACCAATGCCTCGACACTAACGCCTGTGTTGGCATGTGTACCAATGCCTCGACACTATAGCCTGTGTTGGTATGTGTAACAATGTCTCGACACTAACGCCTGTGTTGGTATGTGTACCAATGCCTCGACACTATAGCCTGTGTTGGTATGTGTACCAATACTTGACACCTGCTTAACATGTTCAGCCTCATTTTCACGCTGTCATAGGTTTTTTTGACCTAAAATAGACCATAAAATATAATGTGAAATATGAAATATAAAATATCTTCAAAGTCTTGGCCCATCTACAGCTTCCATTGGTATGAGTGACCTTCCCGATGCAGGATGTTTACCATGTATCGCCCTGTTTGATGTTCTAAGGGGGTTCAGGCCCTCGATTCTGTAAAGCGCATTTAGACAATTTGATTGTTTTGTCTCTATATAAATAAAATTGAATTCATTTGAATTGAATTAAATGTGAACACTGGCTCTGCACTACCACTGTAGTATCTGACTCAACATTCAAGGCAGGCATTATCAACCACTTAGATCTCTCAGTGGCGATGCAGTCAAGTGGCCGTCACGGGACAGGATGGGGTTCAGATGCAGTCAGTGGCCGTCACGGGACAGGATGGGGTTCAGATGCAGTCAGTGGCCGTCACGGGACAGGATGGGGTTCAGAGGCAGTCAGTGGCCGTCACGGGACAGGATGGGGTTCAGAGGCGTTCGGCCTGAGTCAGCCATAGTCGTGGTTGCCTGAGGTTGGAAGGAAGTGTTGAATAACGCTCAGCCCAGTTATGTGTAGAAACACTGCTGTCACCGACAAAAACTGTGTTACCAAAACGGCAAGCACATTGTGCCCCTCCTCTTCTCGCTCCTCTCCTCTCCTCTCCGCTCATCTCATCCCTCCTCTCCTCTCCTCTCCTCTCCTCTCCGCTCATCTCATCCCTCTTCTCCTCTCCTCTCCCCTTCCTCTCCTCTCTTCTCCTCTCCTCTCCTCTCCTCTCCTCTCCTCTCCTCTCTTCTCTTCTACTGTCTTCTCCCCTCCTCTCCTCTCCTCTCCTCTCCTCTCATCCCTCCTCTCTTCTCCTCTCCTCTCCTCTCCTCTCCTCTCATCCCTCCTCTCCTCTTCTCTCCTCTCCTCTTCTCTCCTCTCCTCTCCTCTCCTCCCCCCTCCCCTTCTTCTCCTCTCCTCTCCTCTCCTCTCCTCTCCTCTCTTCTCTACTCCTGGCTTCTCCCCTCCTCTGTACAGATAGCAATCTGCTCTTAATGAATACAGAAGCAGCTTCTTTGAAGTCGACAACACACAATCTCTTCCAGTCACTCAAAATCCTGGAAGCCTGAAGTTTGGTGTGTGTGACATTGGCATTTCAAAGGGCCCTGATAACAAACACAATGGCGTCTCATCAAGCACTTTGTTTTCAACACGGTTGTCTCTAGAAACTTTTGTGTACACACATACTCAGGTGCATATTCCTTTATACACATACACATAATTCAACACACACCCATTCACTTGCACACACACACACACACAAACACACACACACACACACACATACATACACACACGCGCACACACACACGCACACGCACACACACACACTCATGCACATATAGAAATACAGATACGCAACACACGCATGCAAGTGCTCGCACACACACATTGCTGCACACACATTGGCGCACATATATTCTTCCTTGTCTTTTCACACATAACAACAAGGGATGCATCGCCATCTGTCCTCAGTGAACATGTGCAGGTCCATATTGCTGTCTGTAAAAACAGTACTGGTAGCAGGAACATTGCTATTTATGTATGTATGTACTGTATGTGTGTGTGGCTGTGTATATATGTGTGTCTGTGTCTGTGTATGTGCGTGTGGCTGTGTATATGTGTGTGTATGTGTGTGTGTGTGTGTGTGTATGTCTGTTTTATGTGTGTGTGGCGCTGTATGTGTGTGTGGCTGTGTGTGTGTGTGTGTGTGTGTGTATATCTGTTTGTGTGTGTGTATGTGTATGTCTGTTTATGTGTGTGTGTGTGTGTGTGTGTGTGTGTGTGTGTGTGTGTGTGTGCCAGGGGCAAACATGCTGACCATCTCCAAGGTGACTTCGGCCGTCGGGTCAAAGGTGAACTCCCCAGCATGCACGCTTAGCGCTGTTTCAGCAGAAAGTGTGTACTGGTGGTGGAGTGCGTTTAGTCGCACTGCAGATGGATGTGTGGGAAGCAGTGAGTGACCTGCCGGGGGTAGAAACCCTGGGTAGCTTTGAACAGGGAGAGTACACGAGGAGTCGGTGTAGTGCAGCATTTTTATTTACGTGTCTTGGGTGGTTATTTATTTATTTGTTTATCTTTCTTTTGGCGGGACGATAGGGTGTGTGTGTGTGTGTGTGTGTTAAATGTGTGTGTGTGTGTGTGTGTGTGTGTGTGTGTGAGTGAGTCATGGCGGAGCAGACTGGTGCAGAGCCTGTTTACCCAAAAGCCTCTCTAGACGGCCAGCATACGAGCGCAGGGGAGAAAAAAACATAATCTCACAGTCGGACTTACTCACCAACCGGAACATTCTATAAATAACAGAAAAGACAAACGCCTCCGTGCACGTCTTCTCGCTAGACCAGGAGGTGCTGCAACCTAAAAATAGACTCACTCCTATCCCAACATTTCAAATATACTCATTTAAACTCTTAATGATCATTGGCAACAAATCACATCATTTACCTCATCATTCTTGCTAAAATAATAATAATAATAAGTAATAATAGTAATAATAAGTAATGATAGTAGTAATAATAGTAATAATAATTAGTGATAGTAATAGTACTATTGTGTCTGAATGAGCTGGACACATTCCCCCCTCTGGGGGGGGGTCACCGGGGGGGGGTCTCTGACTGTGTGTTTCTCCTTGTGCCTGTAGGTCTGTAGACACTTTGCACCAGTATTGCTGCCCGCCTCCGTTGTTCAGTAAGCAACTAGCCGTGCCCGCGCCCGCGCCTGTCTCAGAGTGCAGGTAAGCGGAGAGCCTAGGTCTGCTCAGGGGGATGCAGGTGTGTGTGTGTGTGTGTGTGTGTGTGTGTGTGTGTGTGTGTGTGTCTCAGAGTGCAGGTAAGCGGAGAGCCTAGGTCTGCTCAGGGGGGATGCAGGTGTGTGTGTGTGTGTGTGTGTGTGTGTGTGTGTGTGTGTGTGAAGGTGACGACACGCGCGGCGGCGACCCGCTTGAGCAATGTTGCTGGGCCAGTCACATGACGCAGTTCCTAGCGTTCTGATTGGATGATCGTGACCCAAGCTCGTGCCCACTGATGTGTTTAAAGTTCTCTGGATGGAACCTTGCTGCCCAGAGTCAGTGGGAAGGGTGCCCGGAGTAACAGTCACA
>NC_137921.1:4821169-4823669 GCF_963457725.1 Sprattus sprattus | reverse complement strand
ATGACCTGTTCACCATGGCGATGTCTGTCATGACCTGTTCACCATGGCGATGTTCGCATGACGGTGTTCACCATGGCGATGTCTGTCATGACCTGTTCACCATGGCGATGTCTGTCATGACCTGTTCTCCATGGCGATGTCTTTTCTAATTATTTGTTGGATTCTGGCCACTTCCATCAGACTCTGATGCCCACATGGCTATGGCCGTCTCAGTGTGTCTGCTGCCAACATGGCTATGCCCGCCCGTCTCTGTGAGTGTGTGCTGCCCACATGGCTATGCCCGTCTCAGTGAGTGTGTGCTGCCCACATGGCTATGCCCGTCTCAGTGAGTGTGTGCTGCCCACATGGCTATGGCCGTCTCAGTGAGTGTGAATGCAATCTCTGTTTTGGGTATAGACTCTCCATCTCTGCTTTTGTGGAGGAGGTGCTAATCTCCTCTTGGCAACATTTCATTGATTGTCTTCAAGAGGCGGAGGAGGGAGGGAGGGGGGGGGGGGGGGGGGGTCGCTCTTGGGAATCCTCTTTGCCTGAGGTGGTCCAGTGATCCGCCTCTCTGCTTTCATCCGGCGTCGGTGAGAACCTCCCGCTTCGCCCATCTCTCAGGTTTTATCACACGACCTGGCAGTTGACCTCCCGTTCACCTCGTTTTGATCTCATATTGATTTCTCTAATGCGGATGCCATTGCGATTACAACTCAATTAAAAACACATCGTTTGCAGCCTTTGTAAATGAATGTGGAATGGCTTCTTTTCACACAGATGGTTCACAGCGAGTTAGTTCTCCCTGCAGCAGCCTAACTGCTGGAGATTAGAGTTAGTTCTCCCTGCTCCACTGAGTAACTGCTGGAGAGTAGAGTTAGTTCTCCCTGCTCCACTGAGTAACTGCTGGAGATTAGTGTTAGTTCTCTCTGTAGCACAGAGTAACTGCTGGAGATTAGTGTTAGTTCTCTCTGTAGCACAGAGTAGCTGCTGGAGATTCCGGTAATCAGAAATGGACCCTCTGTCTGCTCCATGAATGTTTCACCGGTGCTGAAAATTACTCTAGGTGCTGGAAAGAACTCTATAGGTGCTGTCAAGAACTCTATAGGTGCTGAAAATAATTCTATAGGTGCTATACAAGCTTCTAAAGGTGCTGGGAAAATTCTATAGGTGCTGAAAAGTCCTCTAAGGTTGCTGAAAAGCACCTATAGGTGGTGGGAAAAGCATCAATAGGTGCTGAAAAGGCCTCTATAGGTGCTGACAATAACTATATAGGAGCTGAAAAGAACTCTATAGGTGCTGGAAAGAACTCCATAGGTGCTGAAAAGGCCTGGATAGGTGCTGAAAAAGCCTCTATAGGTGCTGCTACTCCACACAAAGATTTTGATTACTTGGAGTTGTATTTAAAACATTCAGCTTCATGTAATATCTTCATACAGCAGGCAGGTTTATTCAGCTTCATGTTGTGTTATAATACAGCAGGCAGGTTTATTCAGCTTCATGTTGTGTTATAATACAGCAGGCAGGTTTATTCAGCTTCATGTTGTGTTATAATACAGCAGGCAGGTTTATTCAGCTTCATGTTGTGTTATAATACAGCAGGCAGGTTTATTCAGCTTCATGTTGTGTTATAATACAGCAAGCAGGTTTATTCAGCTTCATGTAATGTCTTACAGCTTCATGTTGTGTTATAATACAGCAGGCAGGTTTATTCAGCTTCATTTAATGTCTTACAGCTTCATGTTGTGTTATAATACGGCAGGCAGGTTTATTCAGCTTCATGTTATGTCTTCATACAGCAGGCAGGTTTATTCAGCTTCATGTTGTGTCTTAATACAGCAGGCAGGTTTATTCAGCTTCATGTTGTGTCTTAATCCAGCAGGCAGGTTTATTCAGCTTCATGTTGTGTTATAATCCAGCAGGCAGGTTTATTCAGCTTCATGTTGTGTCTTAATACAGCAGGCAGGTGTATTTGATCTTTATCTTGTTTTGGTTTGTTCAAAGCTAACTGCTGCAGATTCTAGTAATCCAACAGGGGATCCTGAATTGAACCTGAACTGCTGCAGATTCTAGGCATCAAACGGCAACAGCAGCAGTGGGCAGGGGAGGCTAGCCTGGAGTTAACGTTTAAAAAAAAAAAAAAAGCTGTCATGGGGGAATGTGTAGCTTAGCGCTCCTCAGCTGGGTCTTTCCACGTGAGAACGTGAGAACATTCCGGCAGTGCTCTGTGTCATCCCAGTGTGCCCAGAGAGATGCCAGCAAAATGGCGGCACCTGATTGGTCCCCCAAAACATGCATCTGTGTTTGCATTGGTGAGATGTGGCCCACGTGCCGCCTGTTTCTCTAGGGCATCAAGCTGCACTGTATCTCTCCTTTTTCCTCCTTCCCTCTCTTTTCCCTCTCCCTTTTTCTTTTCTGTTTCTTTCTTTCCATCCCTCTCTCCCTCTGTCTGCCTGTCAGCACTCGCTCTTCCTCACTCTCTCTCTCTCCCTCCATCTGTCAGTTGTCTTTCTTTTCTCTC
>NC_137921.1:4813669-4816169 GCF_963457725.1 Sprattus sprattus | reverse complement strand
TTCACACATACCCAGTATACACACACACTATTATTACTACACACATACACATACACACACACACATACACACACTACTACTACACACATACACACACACACACACACACACATACACACACTACTACTACACACATACACACACACACACACACACACATGCATGCTCTATCAGTGTGTGTCTCTTTAGTGCTGTAAATTGCCTCCATAGGTGTACTGTCCACAGATAAAGATGTCGGTTACTTCAAACTGCATTTAAAACACTCAGCTTCATAGCGTGTCCTCACACTTACGGATACGTTTGATCATTCCCAGCTTCCCCCTTAAGTCGGATACGTTTGATCATTCCCAGCTTCCCCCTTAAGTCGGATACGTTTGATCATTCCCAGCTTCCCCCTTAAGACGGATACGTTTCATCATTTGCGGCGTCCCCCTTTTTCATGTTATGGAAATTCAGATGACATCATGGGAATATAAACTGTGGCATGCTCGAGGTGACCCCTCCCTCTCATTCCTGCTGAACCAATCAGAGGTCTCGTAGCGAGGCTCCATTTGCAAATTTCAGTCAGGTTGTAGTGTTGCTGGGCAACCGTAGTGGCTGCATCCTCAAGTGAGGTCTCGTGCGGATAGCAGCGGAGTTTGACGGCGGTCATCATCTCTCAAACGACTCAGGAAGAGGTCACTGCAGTCCGGCTCTCTTAACTGAAGGAGGCGCGACCGAGCAGGAGCCTAGTGTCTAATTAAGGGAGGCGCGACCGAGCAGGAGCCTGGTCACTAACTCAGGGAGGCGCAACCGGGCAGGAGCCTGGTGTCTAACGCAGGAGGGGAACGAGGAGGAGATGACTGGAGGAGCGTTTGTCCTCTGTGCTGGAGCTCTCTCTCTCACACACACACACACACACACACACACACACACTCATTCACACACACACACTCCTACACAGCAGGAGCAGTAGTTAGGGCACCTTGTGGGCTTTCTGGGTGAGGAACGTGGTGCAGCACAGAACAGACAGACCTCGGATTCTGCGTCTACTTCTCTAACTGACCTGGATTCCAGCTGCGACAACTACTGCTGAGTGTGTGTGTGTGAGTGTGTGTGAGAGTGTGTGTGCCATTCACCAGCGTGCACCGCGTTGAGTCTTATGTGACTCCTCTCAAAAAACACCGGCCTTTGTGTGTGTGTGTGTGTGTGTGTGTGTGTGTGTGTGTGTGGGTGGTATGCTGTTGGGCACCTCTGGAGTCCGGCCGTGGGAGTATGGCATCGTTGGCAACATTCGGAGACGAAGATTGATCCAGATTGGTGGAGAGTGGAGAGAGAGGGATGCCAGTTTGTGTCCTCTGTCACCAGGGAAGTGGTGGCAACCGCGGTGGCTACCAGAGAATCAGTAGCGCTTCTCTCATCTGTAAATGGTGCCCGACACCTGCTGTTTTCTCCCTCCTGTCCTATTGATCAGCCTGACTGCCTGACTGGTTGGCTGGTTGGTTGGAGGACTGGCTGGCTGACTGCCTGACTGCCTGACTGGTTGGCTGGTTGGTTGGAGGACTGGCTGGCTGACTGCCTGACTGCCTGACTGGTTGGCTGGTTGGTTGGAGGACTGGCTCGAGGACTGGCTGGCTGACTAACTGCCTGCCTGACCGGTCTGCTGGTTGGAAGACTGGTTGGCTGACTAACTGACTGCCTGACTGCCTGACTGGCTGACTGGTCTGCTGGTTGGAGGACTGCCTGCCTGCCTGACTGCCTGCCTGACTGACTGACTGCCTGACTGCCTGCCTGGCTGGCTGTTTGGTTGGTTGGCTGACTGAACTGACTGAAAGCCAGTGAAGATGCTCAGGTTTAAAGCCCGCTGCTTAGACTACTGGCAGTTTCTCTGCCTGCACCCAAACCCTGGCTTTTTAAAAAGGTGAGTCCGATTCCTGTTTTCTTTTGATTTGCTTTTACAAGTAACACGTGCGTTTGGATTGTAAGAATGCGTGTTGAGTGTTACCAGCGTGAGAGGGTTGGTAAATTGATTGAACTGCAGATCTCAGACTCCTGCGGTGGCACTAGTGTGTGTGTCCTCACACACACACACACACACACACACACACACACACACACACACACACACACACACACACACACACACACACACACACACACACACACACACACTGTTGTGTCCTCACACACCCCCCCCCACAGCAACAGTTACCTACTGCTGAACAAGTGTGCATGTGGTGTTGATGTATCTCGTTCGGACCGCCCAATCGAGTTCTGAATGAAATGTTAGACGACCAAATGAGGTGCTAGGAGCTGTTTTATGTTCCGAAAGGAGTGATCGCACAGTATTGATTTCAGAGGCTCTGTATGCCTTCTCTCGATGAAAGCGCTCCGACCTTCAACACCCGCTAACCCGTGCTGTCCTATCCCATCCCCCATCTAGTTTGGGAGGACCGTACAAATCAGTTCTCCTGGTTTAACTACCTGTCATCATAGCATTCCCTTTAGGGCTGTGTGTGTG
>NC_137921.1:4808669-4811169 GCF_963457725.1 Sprattus sprattus | reverse complement strand
GACCGGGGCCCACTTGTCATTACTGGAACACATAGGTCATTTTCATAGGGGCCCGGCCCCCCTGCAGACAGTGGAGGCTTACTCAAGAGCTTTGCTAGAGTGTGTGTGTGTCTGTGTGTGTGTGTGTGTGTCTGTGTGTGTGTGTCTGTGTGTGTGTGTGTGTGTCTGTGTGTCTCTTTGTGTGTGTCTGTGTGTCTCTGTGTGTTTGTCTGTGTGTGTGTCTCTGTGTATGTGTGTCTGTGTGTGTGTGTGTCTGTGTGTGTGTGTGTCTGTGTGTCTGTGTGTGTTTCAGTGGCATGTAACAAAAAGGTAAAACATTCGTCATACTTACAGTAGGAAGGCTCTCTGTGTAAAGTCCGAGTAGAGAGCTTACACAGCGCAAAGAGTGGTGGTTTCCTCTGTGCTGTGCTAAGTGGCTTCCTTTGCCATACTTGGTAATCAGGGAAGTTTCAGTGGCCTGTCTTAGGATCCCGCTGTGTGTGTGTGTGTGTGTGTGTGTGTGTATGGACAGCTGATGCCAGAAGAAAACGTACTTCCAGCAGGGAACAACCACAGTAACATGAGCTGGAGAGAGGGGATGGGTTGGAGTTTTTGTCCCCCTTTCTCTCTGTTTCTCTCTCTCCTCTTGGAAGCGAAAGCTGTGGGACGCACCCTGTGGTCTGAAGGAAAGAAGGAACACTCTCACACACACACACACACACACACACACACACACACACACACACACACAAGCACTGCGAGTCTTTGGGAGAAGTGGATGTTTCAGCGTAGCGTGGAGAGCAGCCGTCCTTTTTTTGTTGTTGTGTGTGTGTGTGTGTGTGTGTGTGTGTGTGTGTGTGCGCGACGTATTCCACGCTGGTCTCCCGGTGCCCGGGACTTTATTCCCCCAGGAATGTCCCACGTCTCAGCCAGCGATGTCACCGCCGCCTGGAGCCTTATGTGGAAGTACTGCATTTCTGTCAGGACCATCAGGTAGGCACTCGTCTTACCGCAGACGCAGGCCAGGCGGGGGTCAGGCATTTTAGAGTTGGATATAAAGGGGAGATGGTCAGTTTCTACATCTGTCTGTCTGATGCTCACCTCTGTTCCCCTCTTTTTACTCTGTTCTTCTCTTGTTTTTTCTAGTATATTTACACATACATTTAGACATTTAGTCATTTAGCAGACGCTTTTATCCAAAGCAACGTACAAGGGAGAGAGCGGTCAAGCTACGAGCAATAGAGACCTAGAGACTAGTATATTCTAGTATATTCTGTTCTGTGGAACAACGATTTGACAATTGAGTGCTTTTGGTCAGTTTTGACCCGCAGAAATGTTTTTTTTCCTAAGATCGAACACAGTTTGATACACAACATGATGCTATGGATCCAAGGAGAGCACTTTGTCCACCTTCCCTAAGTTTTACTGTGTCATTCATCACAGGGCGATTCATTACAGTGTTGTTCCATTTGCTAAACTATTCCATATCCTATTAGCTAACTGGACAGAACACAAGTGCCCTCTATACCAGCCCTGATGTAACTGTTAACTGATCTCTCTGCCAGCTTGCTAGTTTGAGGCAAACATCATACCAGCCCTGATGTAACTGTTAACAGATATCTCTGCCAGCTTGCTAGTCTGAGGGCAAACATCATACCAGCCCTGATGTAACTGTTAACAGATATCTCTGCCAGCTTGCTAGTCTGAGGGCAAACATCATACCAGCCCTGATGTAACTGTTAACAGATATCTCTGCCAGCTTGCTAGTCTGAGGCAAACATCATACCAGCCCTGATGTAACTGTTAACAGATCTCTCTGCCAGCTTGCTAGTCTGAGGCTAACATCATACCAGCCCTGATGTAACTGTTAACAGATCTCTCTGCCAGCTTGCTAGTTAGAGGCAAACATCATACCAGCACTGATGTAACTGTTAGCAGATCTCTCTGCCAGCTTGCTAGTTTAAGGGCAAACATCATACCAGCCCTGATGTAACTGTGAGCAGATCTCTCTGCCAGCTTGCTTTGCTAGTTTGAGGCAAACATCATACCAGCCCTGATGTAACTGTTGACAGATCTCTCTGCCAGCTTGCAAGTCTGAGGCAAACATCATACCAGCCCTGATGTAACTGTTAGCAGATCTCTCTGCTAGCTTGCTAGTTAGAGGCAAACATCATACCAGCCCTGATGTAACTGTTAACAGATCTCTCTGCTAGCTTGCTAGTTTGAGGCAAACATACCAGCCCTGATGTAACAGATTTAAAAACCTTTTTATTCATAAAGGCATTTCCTACTTTTTTTTTAAATGTATACATTTTCTTAAACTGTCCTTTTGTCCTTTAGCACTCTGAGATTCTGCTTGACTGAAGAGTGCTCAACAAATAAAATGAATTATTATTATTATTTATCTCCCTACCAGCTTGCTAGTTTGAGGCAAACATCTCCGAGCTGACAATGCTATTATGAACACATTCCTGAGGCATACCACCGGCATACTTTAACATTGCCTCAGGGCCCCGCCTGT
>NC_137921.1:4787580-4808469 GCF_963457725.1 Sprattus sprattus | reverse complement strand
TGCCTCAGGGCCCCACCTGGGTTTGTTCTCTGTGCGAGTGGTCAGCGGCTTCTCTCCGTGAGTGGGAGCTGTGTCTCATAACAATCTCCAGAGGAACAGCAAAGCTTTTCCAGGTGTTTCCTTTCTGTTACTTAAGATGGGGCCTGGTTTTTGATAGCATTCTTAGGAGGTGGATACTGTATTGTGCCATGCTGCTGGAATTTTTGGCCTGTAAGATAGCTGTGGCGATAGCGTGTGTGTGTGAGTGTGTGAGTGTGTGAGTGTGTGTGTGTATGTGTGTGTGTGTGTGTGTGTGTCGATAGCTCGAGCTGACATGTACAGCTTTATGGCCCAGTGACACAGCAGAGTCAGGGTAACGTGATCCGAGTCAGCGCTCAGCTGAGACGCACAGACAGAGACAGAGAGAGAGAGAGAAGGAGAGACAGAGCGAGGGAGAGAGAGAGAGAGAAAGAGAAGGAGAGACGGAGACAGAGAGAGAAGGACAAAGAGAGGGGCATCATTTATTTACTCCGTGCATCCGGAGGCAGCCTTCGGTGCTCACACATCACGGCTCGGAGTCACGACCAGAGTGGTGTTAGCTTAGCGCCTCTCCTCCGAGTGACAGAGTGCAAAGGCAGGGACCGGCTGGCTGATGAAGACGAGGCCCGGACACTAGAGCTGTGAGTGCGGGGGAAGGTGGAAGGTGGGGTCTCACCTGTGGTCTCACCTGGAGCACAGCTCACCTCTCTAGAGGGCAAAGGGCAGGTACCGGCTGCTGAAGACCAGAGCTGGAGCTAGAGCTTTGAGTGCGGGGGCAGGTGGGGTCTCACCTGGGGCTTCAGGTGTGGAGCACATCTCACCTCTCCTTAGAGAGACAGAGGGCAAAGGCAGGTACCGGCTGGCTGGTGTAGACGAGACCCTTGGTTGCAGACGAGAGCTGTAAGTGCGGGGGGGGGCAGGTGGGGTCGCGTCGTTGTCTCACCTGGGACACAGGTTCACCTGGCAGCAGGTCGACAGCACACCTGACCTCCCCAGGTGAAGAACTCTCCGGAAAGTTTCCGGTGCATCACGCCTGACGTCAGCCTCGTGTCTGAGGCAGGTGTCTAAGAAGCCGACCTGCAGACCAGGAGGGAATCTGACACTCTGACCTGTTCTCAGTGGGCTGATCTAATCGGGACGGCACATCTGAACAGGGTGAGACACACCAACCTCATTCAGGCACAGACTGTTCTGGAGTCGTGTTTAAAAGTCTGAGTAGTCTGAACGGCCGAATAGTTTGTTTCTTGGCGGCCCTTTCTGGAGAGAAACAGACAAGAGTAATGGAAAAGCTGGATTGGCAGTAGGAGAAGGAATTCCACTTTGGTGAGTGAGAGAACTAGTGTGGTAATGTTTGGTGAATGAGAGGAATAGTGAGGTAATGTTTGGTGTGGTAATGTTTGGTGAGTGAGAGTACTAGTGTGGTAGTGTATAGTAAATGAGAGAACTAGTGTGGTAATGTTTGGTGAATGAGAGGAATAGTGAGGTAATGTTTGGTGTGGTAATGTTTGGTGAGTGAGAGGACTAGTGAGGTAATGTTTTAGCCTGACGATGTCATACTCATACTCTCATACTACTCATGTCATACTAATTCTAGTCAGAATATGAGTCTGAGACCGAACCATTGGGCTGTGATTATGGGGCGTGTTTCAACGAACCAGGAAAGAAAATTCCTCTTTGCTGAATTGGATACCCAGAACCAATCAGAGCAACGTAGTATTATTACCATCTGATAGATTAAACTTTTACCTGATCCCGTAGGAAGGACGGCAAAAACATCTTTTCAATCGACAAATGCCTTGATCGCGTTTCTCTGTTCCTCTTTCAAAATGAATGCGCTGTCAATATCTGTTGAGATATGCCTGCTCACGTTACTTAATTAGCACTCAAGGCTAGAAGCTACCATTTGTTTCAATGGTTTTTTTGTCTACGCGTTAGCATAACCGATCAATAATGGTCTAGAGTGCTTCAGTTAAGACCTACAATCTTTGGCAACACTCGTTTTGCATATACACAACTAACCGAGTCAATGTAGACATCGTGTAGATAGCTTAAATCATATAAAATATGTCCCACTAAGCTCCCGAGACGGCGCCATCTTTGTCCGATGTATAGGCTATTCTATCTATATCTGTCCATCAACGTATAAAGCCCGCCCTTACAATTGTATTGGTCAGATCACTTTTCGGTGGGCTTGAATCCCTCCCAACTAGCTCGACTCCAGACTGAATCTCCCAGACCAAAAATGTTGTGGGCGGAGTTCAGGCTGGTATCCAGGCTAGTAATGTTTAGTGAGTGAGAGGAATAGTGAGGTAATGTTTAGTGAGTAGGAGGACTTGTGTGGTAATGTTTGGTGTGGTAATGTTTGGTGAGTGAGAGGAGTAGTGATGCATGGTTTAGTAAATGAGAGGAATAGTGAGGTAATGTTTAGTGAGTAGGAGGAGTAGTGTGGTAATGTTTAGTGAGGGAGGAGTAGTGTGGTAATGTTTGGACGAGGCGGTTGTTCTGAATGTTCTGAGTCGAATAATTCCATTACTGGAGCCTGAGAGGTTTTGGAAAGAGTCAGACTGTTTTGCCATCCTACATGCTGTCAGCACTTTTGCCGTTTTGTTGTTTATTTTCTTCCACTTGCACAGCGCACAGTAATAGCACATCCCATTAGTATTCATCATTGCCTCTTGTGCTCTATCTAAAATGTCACCAAGGACTTGCTGATGTGTAGCTGATCTTTGCATAATCAGCTTTAGACGATAATTGTTGTGATAAATGTCATATGTGTGCTGTTGGTTGATTTATACATTACTGAAGTTCCCCAGAGAAGAGCTTAAGGAGCCCACGGAGATAAATGGCTTCATGTCAACATAATCGGAGGACTGTCCAAATGTTTCCAGAGCTGTGAGCTCAATGCAGCCTAGTGCGGAATGTAAAGCCTGCATACAGTATACGCCGCCATTTTGTATCTTTCAGTTAGGAAGGGGGTTGCGCAACCTTTCCTGAGTGTACACATTAAGAGAGGGGGGGGTAAATGGCTGATAATGCCATATTGATTTCCTTTCGACCTTGAGCGGAGAGAGCTTGAATGGTATGATGATGACGACTCTGTGCCTTTTGAGTTTGAACTGAGGAGTCTGACACTGAGTGTGAAGAACAGAATCATCAGGAGAGGGCGATCGTTATGGCAACACAGCAGAAGTCTTCTTCTTCTGTTCCTCTGAGCTCACAGTGGAGATGTCCTTCTCAGTGGAGATGTCCTTCTCAGTGGAGATGTCCTTCTCGGGTGATGGTTCTCTCAAACCAATCCTTTTTGCTTTTTCTGTTCCTCTGTGCTCACAGTAAAGAGGTTCTTCTCAGTGATGATTCTCTCAAACCATTCCCTTTTGTTTACTTATCTCTGAGACACCCAAAGATCACATCAACAGCTGTCTCTACTGCAGTTTGAAGAGAGAGGAACGTGTAGTCCAGTGGTTCTTAACCTTTTTGGAGGTACTGAACCCTGCAAGCTTCATCAGTGCATTCGTCGAACCCTTCGTAATTTGAAAAATAAAATATGATTTTTTCAAAACGACATTGCTAGTGTGAACCGGGCTATACTGTGTGTGTCTTGGGCCCTGCCGAACCCCTGAGAGTGGCTCAACGAACCCCTGGGGTTCGATCGAACCCAGGTTAAGAACCACTGGTGTAGTCTTACGTTACCGAGACATGTACAAGTGCTGACTGTTGTTAACATACCACAATTAGTTCAAGGACAATAAACTCTGAATAAAGTTGTGCAGTACTTCTAAGAGACGGCATGGTATCGTGTCTGCTTCCTGACATAATAGACGCTGGATGTGTTATGTGGCTAATTCTTAGGTAAGTAAGCCTCACAGGAATGGTTCATTGAAGTCTGTTTTAAAGGTAAACATTAAGTGAGGCTCTCTTCTCACTGTGTAGGGGGTGTGAGGTCAGACACGACAGCTTGTGCTACATGGAACTTATATAAGCATAGGAGGGAGGAGTAAAAATGAGAGAGAGAGGGCAAAGGAAGAAGAGAGGGGGAGAGAATCAGAGTAGAGATGAGAGGATAAGAAAGTGGGAGAGAGAGATGGAGAACTTGAGAATGAGAGGTACTAGAGAGAGAATGACAGGAGGGAGAAGGAGAGAGAGAGAAAGAGAGGGAGGAAGGGAGAACGAGAGAAAGAGTTAGGGAGGGAGGGAAGGAGGGAGGAAAGGCTCCCTCTGAGTGTGATGAGCTCATGTTGCAGTACTGCAGCGCTCATTTGTATTTGTGTTCACCCTCCATCCCGCTTTGTGCTTCTCTCTATCTCGCTCTCTCTCTCTCTCTCTCTCACACACAAGCACGCGCACACACATGCACACACACACAAATTCGTGTCTCTCCTCTCCTCTCCTCTCCACTCTCCTCTGTGTCTCTCTGTTCTCTTCCTCCCCTCTCCTCTCTCTGTTCTCTCCCCTCTCTCTTTCATCTCTCTCTCTCTCTCTCTCTCTCTCTCTCTGTCCTCCTCTCGCTGTGTATAATTAGCCTTAAATCTGGGTTCCTCTCCACCAATAGGGTCTCAGTCACACGTTTGCTGTCGCCTCTGGCAGCCGCTTCACTGCAGATCTGGGCACTGGCTTCAAACTGCTCCAACGGGGGACTGGAAAATAATGAACATGGCAATGCACCGTGTGTGTGTGTGTGTGTGTGTGTGTGTGTGTGTGTGTGTGTGTGTGTGTGTGTGTGTGTGTGTGTTTGCATGTGTTAATGTTTGTCTGATGCAGGCTGTGTGGGCAGTGTCTATGTTAGATCAACACTTGTGTCTGTTTGTGCACTTTTGCATATACATCTCTGTGTGCACACTGTTTGTGTGTGTATGTGTGTGTGGTTGGTATGCATATGAACGTGTGTGTGTGTGTGTGTGTGTGTGTGTGTGCGCGCGTGCGTGCGTGCGTCATTTGTTCCGCTGCCTTTCTAGCTCTGTCAGAAATCTCTACATGGACACAGTGCAGGTTGCCAGTCAGTTATGACTTCTCTGCGCCACTGCGTGTGTGGTAGTGTGTGTGTGTGTGTGTGTGTGTGCGTGTGGTAGGGGCTGAGAGTGGAGCCATTACACATTCATGGCAGAGTTTTATTTTTCACTGAGCAGATAATGAAGCTGAAGAGCGAGCGCAAGACGGAAGAGTCGTTATTCTTTAGCCAGCGCTCCGTCTCCGCTCCAGACGGGACGATCATATTCACAGGAAGAAAAATAAACCATCCCTCCCTTCAGCTATCAGTAACTTATAAACCATCCCCTCCCTTCAGCTATCAGTAACTTATAAACCATCCCCTCCCTTCAGCTATCAGTAACTGATAAACCATCCCCTCCCTTCAGCTATCAGTAACTGATAAACCATCCCCTCCCTTCAGCTATCAGTAACTTATAAACCATCCCCTCCCTTCAGCTATCAGTAACTTATAAACCGCCCTGGCTGACTGACTCTTCCAGCAGTCCTAGCAGCATGGAGACCACAGGCCCAATCAGTCGACTTCTTCTTGAATGTGTGACTGTCTCTGATTAAGTCCAACGCTCCACTCTCCATTAGTCACCATTAACACACGCACGCACGCACGCACGCACGCACGCACGCACGCACGCACGCACGCACGCACGCACGCACGCACGCACGCGCACGCGCACGCGCACGCGCACGCGCACGCGCACGCGCACGCGCACACGCACACGCACACGCACACGCACACGCACACGCACACGCACACGCACACACACACACACACACACACACACACACACACACACACACACACACACACACACACACACACACACACACACACACACACACACACACACACACACACACACACACACACACCCCATTAGTCACCCCTCCTCTCCTGCAGGGTCCTCCTGTGAGGCCCGTGTCTGTCTGACTCGGCCTGGGCTACGATAATTATGTATTAAACTGGCGACTAACTTATCGTTAATCAACAGGCCGTAACGAATAAAGTGGTGTATCCGTATCTGACAAGGTTTCCTAGGAAACTGATGACCCTGGAGATGATCCAGGCTGTGATTGGTCAGAAAACTGCCATTGTGCAGCGCTGTGATAACTAGGGGAGAGTGTTCAAACTCATAATTGAATTTAACTTTATACATTGAGTTAAGTATAACTGTCATACTCATTAAATGATGGCAGCTGTTCAATTACACTTTTGGGAAATACTCCCCTGGGCAATCATGACATCTGTCTGGGGCTCAGTGTTATAGCTAATATACAGTATGGGCTAATAATCTGCTATATAATAATCTATTCTGTTTTATCTATGGGCTAAATATCTATTCAGTGAAATCTATGGATTTATAATCTATTCTGTCTAACCTATGGGATAATTACCTACTCTGTGTAATCTATGGGCTATAATCAGTGGGACGGTTGGTATGCACCCAACCAAGGAGTGATATTCTGGGCCAGATCCACTCCTCATTCAGCTGCTATCTGGGACTTTGCTGCAAAGCGGGTTAAGGCCCTGCACTGTCAAGTCTGCTAGGCCAGGACACACACATAGGGAGGGACTGCACTGTAAAGTCTGCTTGGCCAGGACACACACATAGGGAGGCCCTGCACTGTAAAGTCTGCTTGGCCAGGACACACACATAGGCCCTGCACTGTAAAGTCTGCGAGGCCAGGACACACACATAGGGAGGGACTGCACTGTCAAGTCTGCGAGGCCAGGACACACACATGGGCCTGCACTGTAAAGTCTGCTTGGCCAGGACACACACACACATAGGGACTGCACTGTAAAGTCTGCTTGGCCAGGTCACACACTTAGGGACTGCACTGTAAAGTCTGCTTGGCCAGGTCACACACATAGGGTGGAAAGGGTGTGAGTAGAAATGACAGGGCCGGCACGGAGGCTGACACAGAGTGGAAGAAAGCGGTCATTAAGACCGGTCATTAAAACCGGCTCATCGGTATAGCCTCTACCCCTTTTCTTCATTCTCTGAGCTTCATGGCCATAACCTCTACGCCTTTTCTCCCTATTCTGCGCTTCACGGCCATAGGCACTGCCTTGGGACTGAACAGTGCCAGTAGCTGAGTGGCAATTAGTTTGGCTTTCTGCATTTGTTTGATGTTGTTTTGCGTAGAGGATGTTCCACATTGACGGCACGCTCGTTCTCTAGATCTAGAACACTTCGGCTTTCTTCCTCCTTCCTCTTGTAATCATCGCAGGCCGGCTGTCTGAGTTGCCTCTTGATGCATTGAGAACAGAAAAGGTATGGTGCATCTCCACACCAGGCATACTATAGAAGCCTATAGGATATGCACTCCACAAGAGACTCCAGGAGACAGTAGTAATGCGCTCCCTAACGATCTGTTGCTTCAGGCCACGGCTTCAACACTGTCTTTGGTGTCACAGCCAGAGCAGACAGACAAGAGGGTGTTTGGAGTGTGTGATGTGTGATGAACTCTCTCTGGTGTGTGTGGTGTGTGTTGTGTTCGGTCTCTGGTGTGTGTGTGTGTGATGTTCTGTCACTGGTGTGTGTGGTGTGTGTGTGTGTGTGTGTGATCTTTCTCTGGTGTGTGTGGTGTGTGATGATCTGTCTCTAGTGTGTGTGGTGTGTGTGTGTGATGTTCTGTCACTGGTGTGTGTGGTGTGTGTGTGTGTGTGTGATCTTTCTCTGGTGTGTGTGGTGTGTGATGATCTGTCTCTAGTGTGTGTTGTGTGTGTGTGTGATGTTCTGTCACTGGTGTGTTCGGTGTGTGTGTGATGTTTTGTCTCTGGTGTGTGTGTCTGATGTTCTCGGTCTGGTGTGTGTTGTGTATGTGATGATCTGTCTCTGGTGTGTGTGTTTGAATCTTCGGTCTGGTGTGTGTGGTGTGTGTGATGTTTTGTCCCTGGTGTGTGTGTTTGATGTTCTCGGTCTGGTGTGTGTGGTGTGTGTGATGTTTTGTCTCTGGTGTGTGTATGTGATGTTCTCTGTCTGGTGTGTGTGGCGTGTCGTGTTCTGTCTCTGGTGTGTGTGGTGCCAGACTTGCTTTTCCAGTCCCACTCTCTCTCTCTCTCTAACTCACTCTCTAACTCACTCTCTTTCCTCTGTCTGTATGTCTGTTTCTATCTCTTTTTCCTCTCTTCCTCTCTCTCTCCCTCTCTCTTTCCACTCTTTCCATTTACAGAAGTGTAGGAGCTCTGAACTAGAATGCCTGGAAGAACCGTAAAATCAATGGTGTCATTTATTTCCTTTTACGACCGTGGCACTTTTTCTGCTTAATAAATGTGAAATGTACTGCTCTCATTTGGACATTTCTAATGTATTAACCATTGGCTTGTCAGAATGGGAATGGATTATGTTAGGAAAATGAACTAAATATTTTGCAGGTTTTTGGCGCTGGCACTTATCCTGTCAAAGGGGACTCACTTGTGATGGACTTGCTCCCCCTAATGGTTGAGTTGAGAAAAAAAAATATTCTCATATTTTCATATTTTCATGAGAAAAAGATTCTAACATTTATAACCATTTAAAAAAGAAAATGTTTTTTTTTTATCTCCAGCGGTGTCTCTCTGTTCAGGCCAGGGAGGGCGGGTTTGTGGCGTGTTCCTCTGCATGTGTGACTCCTCAGGTGGTGAGTGGATCAGTACAGGTCTGGAACCCTGTAAGCCGATCGGGCCATTCATTCATGATTTAGTGTGTGCGGCTCGCGGCTCAGGGCTCGCTATTGTCAAGCAGGGATCTGTTGGGTCCTGGCACCACCACCATCATTTTCCTCAGGCATACTGAAGGGCAGCCTGGGTATTTAAAGCCCGCACTGGACCCCAGGGTCATACCAGGGGCTCTCCTTAGGGGGCGGGGGGGGGGGGTCACTGAAGCCTTGAGAAGCTCCCAGTGCTGGAGGGTTTGAAATCATGAAATCATATATATGGTTGAAGGGGGATTTCAAATCATGAAATCATACAGTATGGTTAAAGGGGGATTTGATATCATGGAATCATACAGTATATAGGTTGAAGGTGGATTTGATATCATGAAATCATACAGTATATAGGTTGCAGGGGGTTTTGAAATCATGAAATCATATACATGGTTGAAGGGGGATTTAAAATCATGAAATCATACAGTATGGTTAAAGGGGGATTTGATATCATGGAATCATACAGTATATAGGTTGAAGGTGGATTTGATATCATGAAATCATACAGTATATAGGTTGCAGGGGGTTTTGAAATCATGAAATCATATACATGGTTGAAGGGGGATTTAAAATCATGAAATCATACAGTATGGTTAAAGGGGGATTTGATATCATGGAATCATACAGTATATAGGTTGAAGGTGGATTTGATATCATGAAATCATACAGTATATAGGTTGCAGGGGGTTTTGAAATCATGAAATCATATACATGGTTGAAGGGGGATTTGAAATCATGAAATCATATATATGGTAAAAGGGGGATTGGATATCATGGAATCATACAGTATATAGGTTGAAGGTGGATTTGATATCATGAAATCATACAGTATATAGGTTGCAGGGGATTTGAAATCATGACATCATATATAGGTTGAAGGGGATTTGAAATCATGCAATCATATATATGGTTAAAGGGGGATTTGATATCATGGAATCATACAGTATATAGGTTGAAGGTGGATTTGATATCATGAAATCATATATAGGTTGAAGGGGATTCTTCTTGTAGCTGCGTGTTTATTTGTCTTTAGCATCCGCAACTACCTTATTCAATTGTATTAGTACTTTATACATATTTATGTGACATGGTGATTTTGTACAAGTTCATCATTGACAAGTAATGGGAGAGTCAGTTCGACATTTTCCATGATCTCCAGCAGTAGTTTCATTAAACTGATTCATTAGAAATTGATTATGTGTCTGTGTGGAATGACACACTCCTGTCGTAAAGTTTTACTGCCTGATGCTGATGGTTTGGTCCAGTCAATACCCAGACCATTAATTTCTGTGCGGTCTGCCCAACAGCTTCAGTTTCATGCTTGCCTGGGTCGGCGTTCATCCATGTTTAGTGACCTGTGTGTGGAGTATACACTGTTTTAGCAGATGTCCTGCTCAGCAACTCTCTTTCTCTCTTTTTCTTACTCTATCTTTCTTTCTGTCCTGCTCATCAGCTCTCTCTCTCGTTCTCTCTCTCGCTCTCTCCCTCTCTCTCTTGCTTTCTCTCCCACTGCCTCTGTCTGTCTCTGTCTCTGTCTCTGTCTCTGTCTCTGTCTCTGTCTCTGCTTCTGCCTCTATCTCTGTCTCTATCTCTGCCTCTGTCTCTGTCTCTGCCTCTATCTCTGTCTCTGCCTCTGTCTCTGTCTCTGCTTCTGCCTCGGTCTCTTTTTTTCTTTCTCTACCACTCTCTCTCAATTCAATCCAATTCAGTTTAACTCAAAGTAGCTTTAATGGCATGACTTATAGTATAATGTTGGCATGGAATGAAACCGTAACAGCGACGAAGATTGATAACGATGACGATTGTAACGGCACCATCTTATCAAAAATACATATTAAAATGCTTCCTTTCGATCTTCTTTCTTTCCTTCCTTTGAACATATCTCCCGATATTGTGAAATCTCAGGCCTGTTTTTAAGTTGTTGTTCACCTGTGACCAAGCAACTCCTAGCTGTTTATTTGTTTACATTCCTCTCGTGTACGTTAGTGAGAGGCGCGCACTAACCACCATGCCCACTGTGCCAACCGTGCCAACCGTGCCAACCTCCACTAGTGAAGGAGAATGAGTCTCTTCCTCTGTGGACATCCAAACCCTTCCCCAGCAAGCACGACCTTACTCACTACCTTTAAACAGTACATGTTGTACTTCGTGCCTTACACAAACTTCTAAACCTGATTGTTCAAATCCTTGATTGTGATTGGCTAAAAGCCGTTGTAAATTCCAGCATTACCTTACAATTTGACCTGATTACATTCCATATTACTGCGCAGCGAATGGCAAGGCATTCATATAGCGCATTTCATACCCAGTGTTCCATCTGGCTGTTGCGTTGCTTCAAGGGTTGCGTGGCAACGATTTATTTAGGAACTATAATTTTTAGTGGCGGAAGAAAGACGGTTTATCATTAAACTATTGTTTCTTAAATTGAATTGTCTTTATTTATGAAACCATATCAAATATGTGTAGTAACAGGTTTAGAAAAGCAATAAGCCCCGCGAGTCCGTGCTTTGCGCTGATTTTAGAACAGGTAAGGGGGTTTAACGGCACTCCGCTTCGCGTCGTGCCTAACAACTCCCTTACCTGTTCTAAAATCAGCGCAAAGCACGGCCTCTTGGGGCTTATTGCTTAAATGTACACTTATTTTAAGAACCTGCACACTAGATTGCACCCTTAATGGGGTATATACTCCACGGTGGTAATCCTCTCTTGATTAGAATAAGGCACCTGTTGTTTTACGAATAGTAATCATGTAAGAGGCTGTAACGTTGTTCTTAGTGTTGTATTACTGGGAACCATGTAGAGCCATGATATCGCTGCCACTGTGCTGGAAGACATTTTGGGGCAGTTCTGTTTTTCACATGAACACACACACACACACACACACACACACTGCAGCACTTCTGAGTATCGTTGAATATAACCTCAATTCTGACCAAATGCATGTGAGTGATTCAATCCAACTCCAGTTGCACCCTGTGAAACAAAGCCAAACCAGATACAAATACACTCATCTAGCTGGTAGAGCAGAAGCTGTGCTGTGCCGTACTCTGCTCTGCTGTGATGTGCTGTGCTGTGCTGTGCTGTGCTGTGCTGTGCTGTGCTGTGTCCAGTGCTGTGCTGTGCTGTACTCTGCTGTGCTGTGCTGTGCTGTGCTGTGCTGTGCTGTGCTGTGCTGTGCTGTGCTGTGCTATACTCTGCTGTACTGTGCTGTACTCTGCTGTGCTGTGCTGTACTGTGCTGTGCTGTGCTGTGTGGTGCTGTATGGTGCTGTGCTGTGTTGTGCTGTACTGTGCTGTGCTGTGCTGTGCTGTGCTGTGCTGTGCTGTGCTGTGCTGTACTGTGCTGTGCTGTGCTGTGCTGTGCTGTGCTGTACTCTGCTGTGCTGTGCTGTGCTGTGCTGTGCTGTGCTGTGCTGTGCTGTGCTGTGCTGTGCTATACTGTGCTGTGCTGTGCTGTGCTGTGCTGTGCTGTGCTGTGCTGTGCTGGATTGGACTGTTCCACGGGCCGCTCTGGCCACAGCTGTGGAGCAGGTGTCCCTGGCAGAGAGCTCCTTTGACCCACAAGATCGGGCCCACCCACCGGCAGCCCTCTGCCAGCTCTCTGCCAGCTCTCTGCCAACCCTCTGCCAACCTTCTGCCTTTCACGACCAGCCCTCTACCATTCACGACCAGCCCTCTACCATTCACCACCAGCCCTCTGCCAGCTCTCTCTTGGTCTCCACCGGAGGTCGTACCCAGCTGTGTTTTAAACCGTTTTAAATATATGGGATGGACAGCCCTCTACCAGCCCTCTGCCAGCTCTCTTCCGGTCTCCACTGGGGGCTCTACCCACCTGTGTTTTAAACCGATTTAAATATGCTGTATATGGGATGGACAACACTTTGAGTGACTCAGTATTAACATATAAATATGTCTGTGCCTCCATGGAGAGCCTCTCTCCTGCTGCTGAGTAGTATGGGTTGCATACCCACCCGCTGAGACCACAGATCATGGCTGCCATTGGAGAGAAACAGTGCTGCATTGACACTGCTAACAGTGTTTTTATTTCATTTCATTTCCTACAAAAGCACAGCAGTACTCTCTACCTTAAAGGCCATTTACTGCTGCCCTGAAAGAGAGTCTGTCATAGCTGGACTGGACCCACCCAGAGATACACACACACACACACACACACACGCACACACACACACACACACACACACACACACACACACGCACACACACACACACACACACACACACACACACACACACACACACACACACACACACACACACACACACACACACACACACACACACACACACACACACACTCACACACTCCCAAAGATACCCTGACATCCTGTCACCAGTGTTATCCTACAAGCACACAGACTGTCTGTTCCCAAGGCTGGAACAGAACTCTGGTTTCCTTTCGTATTCCTCAAGTTGCTGACATATTGGTCACTGCGTCACCGGCTGGAGCAGGCCAGTCATGGGGTGGGGTAAGGGTGGTGGGAAGGTGGAGGTTTTTTTTTCTCTCTCTCTCTCTCTCTCTCACACTTTCTATCCCTCTCTCTCTCTCTCTCTTCCTCTACCCTTTTTTCTCTCCCTCACTCTCTCTCCCTCTCTCTCTCTCCCTCTCTCCCTCTCTCACACTCTCTTTCTCGCTCTCCCCCTCTCCCTCTCTCACACTCTCTTTCTCTCTCTCTCTCCCTCTCTCTCTCTCTCTCTCTCTCTCTCTCTCTCTTCCACCCTGCTCTTTTGCAGAGGTATGTTCGCCCTGAGCTTCAACGCCTGGAAGAACTATAAAGTCAGTGCCGTGCCGTATTTCCCCCTTTAGAGCCTGCCACTGTTCGGCTTAATAAATGTGAAATTTACTGCACTCATTTTGACATCTTTACTGTATTAACTATTCGCCTTTCGGCATGGGACCCCCCCCCCCCCAGAACAGAGGCAGACAGAGACAGAGAGGATGGAGGATGTAGGCAGACCTTTCCTGGAAGCGCTCTGCTTCTGCAGATGGCTTCCTCTGAGGCAGCTGTGGCCCCTTTGCAGTGCTCAAAAGCTCCTGCTGCTCCTGCTCCTGCTCCTGCTCCTGCTCCTGCTCCTGCTCCTGCTCCTGCTCCTGCCCCTGCTCCTCCTCCTCCTGCTCCTGCTCCTGCTCCTGCTCCTGCTCCTGCTCCTGCTCCTGCTCCTGCCCCTGCTCCTCCTGCTCCTGCTCCTGCTCCTGCTCCTGCTCCTGCCCCTGCCCCTGCTCCTGCTCCTGCTCCTGCTCCTGCTCCTGCTCCTGCTCCTGCCCCTCATCCTCCTCCTCTTCCTCTTCCTCCTGCTCCTGCCCCTCATCCTGCTCCTGCTCCTGCTCCTGCTCCTGCTCCTGCTCCTGCTCCTCTTCCTGCTCCTGCTCCTGCTCCTGCCCCTGCCCCTGCTCCTGCTCCTGCTCCTCTTCCTGCTCCTGCCCCTGCTCCTGCTAGCTCGCTGCTGTATGGTCCGTAGCGATAAGGAGACTCATCTCTGAACACTTACACCAGAGGGACAGATTCCTGCTGCTGCTGCTGCTGTGTAGTCACATGCTGGCTGGCTGGCTGAACCTCGATCTCATTCATGTTTTCCCCTTTTCCCTGAGACCTTTCATCTCGGCTGTGGACATCTCTGCCCTTTCCACTCCTACACATGCAGGGCCCTCATTAGGGGGAGGCATCTGGACACTCTGGCAGAGGACAAGGTTTAGTGTCAAACTATTTAAATTCATCAGGCGTTTTATGTTCTTAACAGAGGACTTTGGAGGGGACGAAGGACCTGAAGTGCCTAATAAGAGCACTGCAGCATACTCAGTGACCAGTAGCCTTAGTGGGTGAGGGTGTTGTTGGACAAGTGACCTTAAAGGCATGAGTGACACTGGACCAGCAGGTCTACAGGTGGTGGTTTGCCCAACTGCACCAGAGGCAGCAGGGTGCAGTGGTACCAGCAGGGTGCAGGGTGCAGTGTGACCAGCAGGGTGCAGTGAGACCAGCAGGGTGCAGTGAGACCAGCAGGGTGCAGTGAGACCAGCAGGGTGCAGGGTGCAGGGTGCCATGTGACCAGCAGGGTGCAGTGGTACCAGCATGCTTAGAGGCAGCAGGGTGCAGTGAGACCAGCAGGCTTAGAGGCAGCAGGGTGCAGTGTGCAGTGAGGCCAGCAGGGTGCAGGGTGCAGTGAGGCCAGCAGGGTGCAGTGAGACCAGCAGGGTGCAGTGAGACCAGCAGGCTTAGAGGCAGCAGGGTGCAGTGTGCAGTGAGGCCAGCAGGGTGCAGGGTGCAGTGAGGCCAGCAGGGTGCAGTGGTACCAGCATGCTTAGAGTCTGCAGGGTGTCACTGGAGCAGTGACCCTAGCGGCTGCAGGCTGTGGGGTGAGCAGCTGCCCTGAGAGGCAACTGGCCTGAAGGCTGCTGGGTTATTAATGGCGTGCTAACGCTAACGCTAATGTCCTCCCCGACCATGGGCTCTCGGTTTCATGGCCTGGGCTGGGCTGGGGCAGAGGGGTGTACGAGAAAAGGCAGAGAAAAACACACACACACACACACACACACACACACACACACACACACACACACACACACACACACACACACAGAAAAACAAGCCCTGGCTGACCTTCAGAGCGGCAGCACTGCCACCAGACACCTCCCTCTGGAGCCCCTCAGATCAACACAACAGCTGAACAAATCTGTGTGTGTGTGTGTGTGTGTGTGTGTGTGTGTGTGTGTGTGTGTGTGTGTGTGTGTGTGTGTGTGTGTGTGTGTGTGTGTGTGTGTGTGTGTGAATAGAATAGGGGATTGGTAGTTACAGGAATGTGAGAGGCAGACAGCTGAGAGAAAGACTGCAGGAGTCCAAGAGAATATCAGAGACACACATTTATTCAATTCAATTCAATTTTGGGATTCAATTGGAGTTTTCTCTAGGTGCTTTTACAGAGCCGAGAGCCAGAACTCTCTAGAACAATCACTGAGGCGACTGGGGCAAGCAAAAACTTAATTTTAACATGAAGAACCCTTGAGCAAACCCTCAGAGGGGGGGACCCATCTGCTTGGGGGGGAAGAGAGAGAATCAAAAGCAGGCAGATGGATTCATACACACATCAGAGGTTAAGACATATGAGCAGGCTTAAGACATATGTGTGTCATACAAACATGATTCCATGAAACATAAAAGAATATATATTTACATGAAATATACAGAATTAATAGTGGATAGAAATCGAGAGAGAGAGCAAGCATTCAAAGTATTTGTTTCAGAACGGCATAATGGGTAAACAGTGTGTAAGGTTAAGAGAAACAGAGAGTAAAGGGGAGAGGTGGGGCGCGGGGGAGAAATATAGTGACTTTATAGACTATAGAGTGATTTATTATGTCAAAGAGAATCAAATATGCTGAGAGGGAGGGGGGGGGGGGGGGGGAGGGGTTGGTGGTAGTAAAAATAAGAGAAATTCAGACCACGACTGAATATGTCAAGGAGAATGAAATGCACTGAGAAAAACAAAGAACTGAGTGTGTGTGTGTGTGTGTGTGTGTGTGTGTGTGTGTGTGTGTGTGTGTGTGGTTGGGGGGGGGTGTATGTGTGTATGTATGTGTAGTGATGTCGGTGTGTGTTTGTGTGTGTGTGTGTGGTAGGGGGTTGGTGGTGAGAGAAATATATCCCCAGCAGCTGAGAGACAGAGAGAGAGAGGGAGTGAGACACGAGAGAGGAGAGAGCACCCCCCGCCCCCCCTAACGCTAACCCTAACCCCCCCCCCCTCCCTGACGCTCAGGGGAATGTGCTGATCAGTAAACCCCTGTGGCCAAACAGCATCCCTGCTCCTCCTACAGGATGCCTCCGCCTCGATCGACCCCAGTTACCTCCCAGCCTCTCAGGGAGACAGTCTCCCCTCTCAGACCAGTCCAGTCCAGCCAAACACAGCCTAGCCCAGCCCTGGGTAGACTAACGGATACGTACCCTACATGAGCGCAAAGAGGAGGGACACACTTGTGTAGAGGTAGGTTGACTCTCACACTGTGTAATGAGCGTTGGGTGTTTCTCACAGAGATACTGCAATGGATATGTACAGTATAGGGCGGTCAGGAGGACAGCCAGGCGTCTGCAATGGCGGGGGCTGTGCCAAGCTGGAATGGTCTGTGTGATGGTCTCTGTGATGGCTCAGTTCCACAGTGGGTCTGAGCTGTGCCGAGCTGGAATGGTCTGTGTGTTGGTCTGTGTGGTGGTCTCTGTGATGGCTCAGTTCCACAGTGGTCTGAGCTGTGCCAAGCTGGAATGGTCTGTGTGGTGGTCTCTGTGATGGCTCAGTTCCACAGTGGTCTGAGCTGTGCCGAGCTGAAATGGTCTGTGTGGTGGTCTGTGTGGTGGTCTCTGTGGTGGTCTCTGTGGTGGTCTGTGTGGTGGTCTGTGTGGTGGTCTGTGTGGTGGTCTGTGTGATGGTCTGTGTGAAGGTCTGTGTGATGGTCTCGTTGATGGCTCAGTTCCACAGTGGTCTGATGTTTGATAGCAGCTCGTCTGTGCCAAACAGCTGTGCCAACGTGCTAACGTGCTAACATGCGAAGGTGCTAACAGATCTGGGCCGAATCTGAACTTCAGATTCAGCTGGTCCATTGGCAACCTGACAGAGTAGTATGGTGGGTGTGTGTGTGTGGGGGGAGCTGTAGTGTTGCAGTTGGACGCCTTCTTTGACTGGTCTGGATCTTTGCTGGGTATCCATTGAGGGGCTGTGTTAACACGTTTTTTGATGGTGGAAGGTTTTTTTTGCCCCATTTTTGCGACAGATGGTCTTTTCTGAACACCACTTTGAGGAACAGAGTTGTGTGAGGAGGAACTGTCTTTCTCTCTGTCTGTCTGTCTCTCTCTCAAGTGTGTGAGGAGGAACTGTCTGTCTCTCTCTGTCTGTCTGTCTCTCTCTCAGGTGTGTGAGGAGGAACTGTCTGTCTCTCTGTCAGTCTGTCTCTCTCTCAGGTTTGTAAGGAGGAACTGTCTGTCTCTTTGTCTGTCTGTCTCTCTCTCAGGTTTGTAAGGAGGAACTGTCTGTCTCTTTGTCTGTCTGCCTCTCTGTCAGGTTTGTGAGGAGGAACTGTCTGTCTCTGTCTGTCTGTCTGTCTCTGTCTGTCTGTCTGTCTCTCTCAGGTGATTGAGGAGGAACTGTCTGTCTCTCTCTCAGGTGTGTCTCTTCCCTCCTCTTTACCTCGTGCAGGGAGGGCAGATGTCAGCTTAGGTGCGCTTCACCTGGTGCCTGCTGCTGTGAGCTACTCCCTGCTGTGTGTTTGCATCTTTTCAATTAAACCCCCAGCCCTCCACCACACCACGCTTTAGCTGATGAACACACATTGATTTACCGAGATGAAGCCTCGCAAACAGCCCCAATCGGCCACTTCCTCCAGTCGTAAACAGCCTCAATCGGCCTCCAGTCGTCCGGGAAGAACTGCTGACCCAAGCTAACCGCGGCTGTTTACAGAATGAATGGCCTCCTCGGCCTCGTCATTAGTGCGGATTAAAAGCATTAAGTGTGAGCTGGAGAGGGGAGAGGAGGGGGGGGGGGGGGGTCCCCTCGTCCCCATTGGCCTGATTGCATTGTGTACTGTACATTCCTGGGTTCAAAGGTCGTCCCCATTGGCCTGGTTGCTTTGTGTACTGTACATTCCTGGGTTCAAAGGCTACTTGTATGTCCAGCACGCATTGCCTTGAGCCTAGTTTAATGCCAGCTGGATTGATTATGCAATCGGGAGGCTCGCTGCTCCGCACCGGCTTCTCTGGAGGTGATGATGAATGGGGTCTGGTCAGGAGGAAAGTGAGGTGATGATGAATGGGGTCTGGTGAGGAGGGAAAGTGGGGCACCTCCTGAGTGGCTCTGAAGGCTTGCTGGAGGTTCAGTCGTCTCAGCTCCCCCCTTCACGGACATGACAAGTATAGAGTGAATTGGTCTGCACAAAAAGCTTAAATAAACACGGCTACGTCTTTGCAGCAAAGGCCTCCTAGTACCTTTGCTGGATACACGTACTTTCGTTTGGAGATTTAAATACACACTAGGCACTTAAGAGTTCAAGAAGGTTCAAAAACCTGGTTTCATTTCAGATTAAGAAACTAATAAAGCATAAATAGTTATGGCATCTAACCTGAAAAATGATTACCCAGCCCGCATCCAAAAATGCTCCATTTTGGATGGTTAGCTTGGTTGGATGGCTCCCAGAATACCAGTTTGAATATTTTGGTCCCCACGAGGAACACGTGTCGCTGGAGCAGATTCTGCCCTCCTCTGGCAGGGGGTGTGTCTCAGTCCCATTAGCCTGTTATTAAGCTCCTGTTGTTTCTGTGATTTGATGCCACTCGTGCTAATTACGCTTAACGATGTTTCATTTTTGAGTGTTGCAGTTTGTGGTTTCCAATTTGTCGTGGAGATAATGGAGCTGCAGAGACACCTGTTAGAGAGGCGAAGCCATCACAGTCTAAAAGTCATTATCTCGTGTTTGTAATTTTCAGAACAAGAAACTTTAGGTCCTTGTTTTCCCTCTTTTCTGCATCAAAAAACCTTCGACTGACGTAGGCGAGTGACTAATTATAAACATTTAAGCCATTTGCTAGTTTCTCACTGCCTCAATAACCGCCAGGACAATGTAGGGCTTATGAAATCAAAACAGCGTTCTTCTGTTGGGATGGGGAGAAATTGTTATAATTAGAAATCATTTATATAATTTGGGTCTGGGTGTCATTAGTTCTGTACAGCAGCTCACTAAAGAACTTCTTGACGCATGAACAGTGAGCTGCTGTTCTCTTAGTGGCAGTGGAAATGTTTCTTTTTAAAACAAGAAGCGTTTTATAGAAAAGCCTCTTTTCCTATCTGGCAGATGTTTGTGATGGTTACACCTGTCCGTCTCTAACAAACAAACACACACATACACATACACACACACACACACACACACACACACACACACACACACACACACACACACACTTGTCTTCTATATAATGAATAAGTTCAGTGTCAAGAGGGGCAGTTCACTCTGAAAACTGAACTAGTTAACCCAGCCTGATTCATTAGGGTGGGGACCTCTATCCAAACAAGCCCCACTGTGCCCTAATCACACACACACACACACACACACACACACACACACACACACACACACACACACACACACACACACACACACACACACACACACACACACATAATCTCTATCAGCAGGGGAACACAAACTAACCCTCGTCTCCGGCACAGGAGCAGAACGTCGATATGAAACGGAAGAAAAAACAACGGAACTCCCCTCGTCACCATGGAGATTAGATTGGAACATATTTGGAGTAGTACCTGGGCCTCTCCCAGAGTCCACGGTCACTTTGCATGCTGGGAAGTTGTATGGTATTTGGACAGAATTTGTTTGTTTTTGAGAGATACCAAAGTTGCCTAGAAGGAACCCAATGAAAGAGATAGTGTTAGTGTTAGTGTTAGTGTTAGTGTAAGTGTTAGTGAGGACTGCAGTTTCCATGCTATCTACAGGTTCCAGACCTGCTTTAAGCCCGCGGAGAACAAAGCCCACAGCTCATTTTCGTCCACGGGAGAGTTTCCAGGTCACTTGTGCGTTGAAGCGGCGCAGGTTGCGTAGCAGCCACATCGTTGTCGTGTCGAACTCCCAACAGGGCGTTATCAAACCACTTTGTGAGGTCGCAGCACCTGGGGAGCCAATCAGTGTGTTTTCATCCACCTCACCCAGAGGGGCCACCGTGACTCATGCCGTTCTCCTGTGGTGTTGAAGGGGCCGGCTAAGGAGTAATAATCACTGCTCCAGTGCCCCCCGCTGCCCTGCTAATCAATAACACACTTAAAGTTTAATGCACAGTCTGTTCATAACCTATGATTTTTTTCACTGATGTTTTTTTGCCTAAAGGTTCCTTCTGTGGTATAGGGGGGCTGACATTTGGAATAAGCTATCTTTAGAATATATAGAAATATTCCTCTTTCGTTCACATACATGCAGTTTATCAACTGGGTTTTATTCATTATGGTTATATAATTATAATAAACTGCATATATTTGTACAGTTGGTATTTCCCCCATAATAGAAAAGTGAAAGGGGCGTAATTCCAATCTGAAGATTCTTTTTCTTGTCGGTGATGAATTAATCGGCATAGCGCCGGCGGTATGCAGGTCTGGTTTCCTTCCTCCTTGCCCGTGGGCTCTCGGCGCGGCGGAGGATGAA